>NC_060277.1:47919175-48219175 GCF_021613505.1 Equus quagga
GGAAGAAACCCAGCAAATAAATAAGACCAAAGAGAAAAAAAGCAAGCAAAACTTGGTAAAGCTGTAAAATTGTGTATATGGCATGTTTTACAGTTTGATCAATATACAAAATTGATCATGCTAGTACATTGGAAGGATTCAAATCCTCTAAAGGTAATTTGGAAGCACCTCTCATCAGAGAAAAAAATTTAAAGTTTCTCTGAAAAATTCAAATAATCAAGGGTGATGATAATTTATCCTCCTTACAACTTGTTCCTTGATTAAAAAATCTTTTTGCTATTTTGCTCTAACATTTGTTCTAAACAGATTTAACAAGACTGGTTAAACCTAGCTGCAAGTGTTAAACCTAGGTTAAACCTAGTTGGAAGTGTAAGCCGATATGAGGAGTGAGGAGATTAAGGGCAGAAATGTATTAATAGTAAGTAAAACAAAAAAAGAAAAGAAAAGTCTGCACGTCAAAATGAAAGGGAGAAATGGAAAGAAATGCAGGCCTGGTAGAAAAGGACTCTTCTGCCCCCTCCCTGTGCCAGGCCAAGGGCAAATCCCACTATAAACATTCCAGGTCCCCAAGAAACACTTTTCTGGGCTGAATTACGTGAGTCGACCTGAAATCAGGATGATGGATTGGGACATTTCTGTAATCCCTTCAACTCATAATTTATTCATTTCCTGCCATTTCTTGAAGAACTATCAGAAGCAACTGTGCTAATTTCTAATGGGGGATAAGTAGAAGAATAAAATATAATTTCAGCTTTAAGAGAATTTACAACGCAGAAAGGTATTCACGTACTGCTTAGATAAACAAAAAATTAGCTTCATTTTCTATCACCTTTCTAATGTCCCTGTGAACTCAAGCTCTCTCCTCCCCAACCCTACCTTACTCCTCTGGGTAGCAAGAAAAAAGGTAAGTATTGCCAGCCAATGATTTCTCTGCCTCCTCTAAGTTTAAAGTCTGTTTTGATTTCAGGTCTCTTTTTGAGGTAAATATTCCATGAATTCTAAGTTCAAGTCCTTATGGTGGCTTCTCCCTTTCCCTTATTCCTTCCCCAAATGGTGTCTATTTGTCCCCTTGCGTTGGGAGGAAGAGTCACCTGGTCTCGTGTTGGTCTTTTGCTGGTTTCTGCCATGGGGTGGCTGGTATACCAGCTCAGGTAGGTACACCCGTTGGGTACACCCTTGGCTACACCACCTTACGTGTGTTTTGTGGGGTCATGTTTCTGAGCATGAGGTTGAAATGTGCTGTGGAAGTCAGCAGCAAGGGAACTCACAATCTACTTCTGACTGGACACACGTCCTTTCTCATCTGTATTTGTGGTTATGGAATTCCTAGAGGATAGCATGATGCCTGACCAGAGAGGTACTGAATAAATGCTTGTACTCTGGTCTTATCATCATAATTTTCTTATAGTATTTTCAATAAGTCATGCACTTTTAAAAAGCCTACATATTACATAGCAGGTATTTAGCACATGTCGGTTTCTACTCTTGCCTCCCACTCTTTATAGCAATTAACTGTTGAACAATTAACTATTTTCCATTTACGTCTTAAATGGAAAAAAATCAGCAAGATATTTCCTCACTTCAAGTCTGCTAAGTCATAACTTGCAGCTTCCCTATCACTCATGTGAAATGTACACTGTTTTAGTAGTAGTGTCTGTACCAACAAAAAATCCTCGAAGAATTAATGAAATCCAATAGTAATTTAAACTATCAGTTTGTTAAAACATAAGTTGCCTGGTTAGTTTTAGCATTATACTTTGCATATGTGTTTGTATTTTAATGTTGTATTTATTCTTTAAGCTCTATACAGGACATTACAAAGAGATTTTACTCATGATTCCTCCAGACAAAACCTATTGTTTTCTTCTGGTTCCCTTATTGGTTTTAATTGTATAATTACATAAAATATTTATAAATATGTGTTTGCACAAAGTTGTGGTAATAAAAGATATAAACTTTCAAGTTCTTTTTTCTCTTAATATTAAGCACTATTTTCCATATTGCTAATTGTTATATTTATGATTTTAATAATGGTATCATATTCCATTAGTTAGACATTCCCCCATGAGACATTTAGGTCATTTCTTAGTTTTTCATAACTATACTAATATTACAATGGATATTTTTATAAACATGGTAGAGTTCACCTCGACTAATTTCTTATTTAAGTTCCCAAGAAGAGCTCACTGAGTTACAGAGAATGAGTGCTGAATAAATAGCTTTGGTCTGCATCCCTGGGCTGTCCTCCAAAAGCGCTGTGTCTACAACAATGCCTGCAGGATCCTACTTTCCCATGGCGGCTACTACGGGCCATAGTTCAAGTTTCATGGTCAATTCTTTCTTCTGCCATAACTGGGTCTTCTCTTATCAGGAATCTTTCGTTTCAATTCTGAGTCAAATTCAAAATCTGTTTCTTTTGCAGCTAGTAGAATTCTTTTTTTCTTCTTTTTTTCCTTTAAACATCTCATTTTCAAACATGGCAAAAAAGATTAAAATACCTTTTACAGAAAACAAATGTTTTTTTTAAAAAATGTACATATACCTGGAAGTAATAAGTAAAACTTATTGAGCAATTACTTTGTTCTAAGCACTTTACATATACTAACTCATTGAACCTTCACAGCAACACTACATTATTCCTGCTCTGTGGATTGGATCATGGAGACAGAACAGTTAAATAATTTGCCCTCTGTTACAGAGCCAGTAAGCGGTGGAGCAGAGATCCCAACTCAGAAAGTCTGATTTCTGAGTAGACACACCAAATCAATGTGCTGTTTTCGAAAAGATGAAAAAATGAATGTCTACTAAATTGCAGTTCTACAGAACACTTTTCTTTTTTCTTAGGAATTTAGATTCAGATTGTAAACTGGCCAAAAGAATAGTCTTCTTTTTAATACAGCTTTCCTCTCGTCATCCCTCATTCTCCCCTAATACACATACAAGGTCAGAAGGGGAAAGAATAGATTATGAAAGGCAAAAAGGACATTTAATCTTTCTTACTTTCATAAACTTTTCACTCAGTGAAAATTACCAAATAAAATATGACAACAATTTTTCTGTCAACAATTTGTGAGCCAAACTCTAATCATATTCTTCAGTGGACCCTAAAATCAGCATGTGATAAGTACAACAATTTCTTATGCGTGTGCTTTTCCTGAAGTTCACAAAGAAGTTGACAATATTAGACCCAAGAAAGTTACAAATTATTTATATTTTAAAATTACAGTTAATTTTGCTCATTAATTATGTGTTCCCTTCGAGGTTGTTATCTAGTATATTGTTGATCTAGAAAAGTTAAGCACTTTTATAGATTAATATCTAATTCTGTTTTTACTATTAGATTTGACCAATTTTCCATTGTGTTTATAAGTATTAAGCATTCCCACAGTACAAAGACAGGAACAAAACACTAAGAAAATAGGACTTGTAAAAAACAATGGATTAAAAAGGAAAATCATCCATAATAAAAATTATACTTTGCATTTTTAACTTTTAAAATGCATTTTCTTATGTTATGTTCAGCCAAATATTAGGAGATAGCTCTAGACAGACAGTAGTATGTCTCATTCATTTTACAGATGAATAAACTGAGGCAAAAAGAAGTCCAAGTCATGAACCTTAAATGAAACCATCCTTTCTGTGTTTTTCACTAACTCAATCCAGTTAGAAGGATAAACTGATGTCTAATGTACACTTCTTAGCATATACCCTGACATACCTGATGGTTGACAACATGAGATATATAAAAACATGTTTTAGGAAAATTTTAGGCCTAACACAGATATTCTGTTACATAGTTGCTGTCTTGGGCTGCCCAAATCTGCAATTTGGCAGCTGTAGTCAATTTGCTGAAGAATCATATCTCTGCCATCGCTCGTTTTCTCATCCAGGTGGTAAAATGATAGCCTACTCCTATGAATCTACTCATTTAGTTTGCTAGTGTCTAATTAGAGAAGAAGCGAACTGTTCTTTCTCTCACATCAGAGGTGAACTGACCAGCTCACTGCTCCTTCAACCAGGTGAGCTCTCCATCGTGCTTGACTGGCTTTTCTTCACTGAGTCAGCACACGTCTGTTGCAGCTGACTTTCACTGGGGCCTTTCAGGAGTAGGGTGGTTTGAGAAGATGGCCTCAGGATCAGTGGAGGAAAATGGTAGAGTTCCAGCTGCTGGCGGAGCTACTGGCAAGCTATGGCTGATCAGACACATGGTTTTTTGTTTTGTTTTTGTTTCCTTTCCAGTCTAATTTGATTAAAGTTTTGTAGACCCAGCCTCAATACTGCTCATGAAGGAAGGTTCTATTCTAATAATCTGCCAAGTTATACTTTGAGCTTAAATTGGGCCAGTAAACCATGTAACCAAGTATCATTTTTACCCTGATGCTTTTTATTATATTTGTTAAAGCTTGGCTCCTTGACTAACATGAAGACTTGAGACTTCGGTCTAGACAGCTGGGGTGGGGGTGAAGAGGAGGTAGGCATTATAGCTTAAGGGTTTTGAAAGAGGAAAGGCAACTGGCTTTCCAAAATGATACATGTAAACTTGATATAGGTATTGGCTAGAATAAATGTCTAATTAAGTTTATTCTAGCTCTTTAGTTCTTTGTTTTTTGTTTTTGTTTTCAATATAGCTGAATAAATATGCATATCTATGTTTTCTGGCACAAATTTCTTTTTGTTTGATCATTTTCTTCTTGTCTAATAAATTTAAAGAGCAGGACTTTTAAATTTTGTCCTATGTATTTCCACGAGACACACTTTTAAGCTATATCTCATTGTTCAATACATGTCTTCATTCATCTTAAGCCAGAGAAAGAGTTTTGCTTCCTTGCACCTATGAATTTTGTTCTGTGTGTACAAAATGATTAAAAGTTGATCATTCAGAGTCAATTTGCACGTGATTTGATTAATGATGTTAACATGACTTTACATGTTTAAACAACAGAGCTAAAAGTTTTTTGTTATTTTATTCCTATAGAGGCTACATTTTAATTTTGAAAGCATTCAGTGGTATCATATCTTTATTTAAAGAGAATAATGCTTTTCAAATATGTCTATGATGATAATAGAGGGAAATATATCATATAGAGATGCATATTGAAGTATTTACAAGAGAAAAAAGAAAAGATTTGATACCTGGGATTTGCATTTAAATATTCAAGGTAAAAAAAATGTTAAGGGGGAGATAAAACAGGATTGGCCAAATGTTGATAGTTGTTGAAGGCAGGTGATGAGTGTACAAGTTTATCTTGTTACCTTATGCACTTTCTTGTGAGGAAGACTGTCTCTGAGCTAAAATCTGTGTCAATCTCCCTCTATTTGTATGTGGGACGCCTCCACAGTGTGGGTTGACCAGTGGTGCTAGTTCTGCGCCTGGGATCCAAACCTGTGAACCCCGGGCCACTGACGTGGATCATGCAAACTTAACCACTACGCCATAGGGCTGGCCCCCACCTTATGCATTTTTTTGATGTCCGAAATTTTCAAGAATAAAAGAACCACATTTACCATTTCAAGGCACATTCTACTTCTGCCTCTTGCTTCAACAAATCACATTTTTTCGCTGTTAATTGAAGAGAAGTTTTCATCTCATCTGTCTCATAACTTCAAAACTTTAATTGATTTCTCAAATACTCTCTGGATTGGAAGAGAGTAGAAACACACACCTTGAAGTCAGACTCTAATTTGAATCCTCATTCTACCACTCCTGATTGCATAACCTTAGATAATTTACTTAACCTCTCTTCAACTCCAAGTTTTCATCTACAAAGTGGGGATAATGTTTTCCTTGGCTGTGGAAATTAAATGAGGTTAGTACCTAGCATTAAATGCTATAGATTCTTAATATTTAATAACTGATAATTTTTAATAAAATATTGTGAATGAATGTAAGTAATAGCAGCAGTCATAGTTGTTGTGGCTGTTAATGTTGTCTTGGAGTCATGTGAACCTAAGATCTACCGTGAAGAGCTTACTTTTTTTCAAGATGATTTATAATAGCAATCTATTCTGAATGTATTTGATTTTCCTTCATAAACTCTCTGCTCAGCAGTGCAGTGAATTTCCTCAGTACCCTATGGAGCTTTCGGTAGGGAAATATTCATCCATCCAATATGTTCAAGAGATACCTCTTCTCTGAAGCCCTCCGGACCCCTCTGGGAAGCATTAGCACTCCCTCTTTGTGTTCTCTCAGTACTTTTCTTATGTATGAAAGCACTCACTCAATATTACTGTATTTAATTTGGGGATCTGACTCCTAAAGTTCCGTACCTTGTCTACTGTTCCACAGTTTTCATTCCTCTTCCACCTTGATCCCAGCACTATTCCTAGCACATGTTAGCTGCTTAAAACATATATGAGGATTTCCTGCCTGAAATGAATGACCTTCTTATTTATTGAGAGTTTCTTTTATTTTTTTTGACAGCTCTGTTAGGCCTAAATGAAGATCACAGTCCAGGGCTTTTGCTTATGTTCCATTTATATCACTCAGTATTCATGTTTTATGACAGTCTGTGGATGATTCTTACATTTTTGGGAAAGCTGTGTTGCCATTATTCTATTTTTATAAATGGGGAATGGCAAACTTGAAAAATTAAAAAGCACACTATTTATCCAATTTTCTCCAACTTGTACTAAAAGACAACATTTAAGGGCAGAATATATGTGTCTAACAGGTCAAAATGTTAATGCCATGAGTAGGCACCAATTTACATTAGTAGGATAAGTCTCATGAAAAATTACATGCACTCAGACTCTTAGAAAAGGAATTTTAATCAAAATAAGTCACTCGAAGCTTCCTGCCACTGTCCTTCCTCATAATTTGGTCCATTTCTCTAGCGGTAAGATTTTTTTTAAAGAAATGCTCAGTTTCCTGTTATTATGAACAAGCAGCCACCTTTCTGGCCAGGCTTTTAATAAATTATAGGGCCAGACACATCAAGGTAGCTCCAACCCTCACTAAATGGAATTGGAAACTCCAGAAGCCCAAGATAAGTGGGAGGTTTACTGGATAGTAACCTAGTAACACCAGTCAAGCAACTGTACTCTAGTTACCTTTTATTTTCTCTGTCAAACCTCCCGTGACGTTATATACCTTATGAATCATTTTGTACTTACTGAAGGAGTATACCTGCATCTACAGCATCACAACGATTCTAAGAAGGAAATCAGAGGTATGTAGTTGCATCCTTATTGAAAAATCATGGGTAGATGTTAATGGAATTGGGGACAATAAATAAAACTCCTTCTGCTGCTCATTAGAAGTGAATAAACCATAGAGTTTGCCTGTTTAAAAAGCATGTTTCTTCTTGTATTTCCTCTGTTTGCCCACTGAAAGCTTGGTTGTATTTTATTACGAGACACTGGTTTTAACAAGATTGAACACCAGGGATTCAGATGGAAATAAAATCATTTTGAAGTTCCCCAATCATAAAAAATGACTCTGTGGGAAATGTACCCAACCATTTCCTACTGAAAGGAATATTGCTTGAAGAGGAGCAGATGTGAACTTGTGAAGTTCTTTCACCTTCTCATTCATTCCTCCAACAAATATTTTTTAAGCACTGAGTATCTGCCAAGAACTGTGGTCCTGCAGGAACACAGAAGAAAGCAAGAGAGATGTGCCTCAGCTCTCATGAGGATGAATTTAGAGGAGAAGACAGCGACCAAACTAGCAGATGATAAACTTACAAATGTGGTGGGCAGAAAAGGAAAAGTCCAGAGAACCATGGCAGGGATGGGGAGCATGGGGGTCGGGGGATGGTATCAGGAACGGCTTCCCAGAAGTAACAGTTGAGCTAAAGGATTAGTTAATAGTGGATTAAAGGCTTGAGGAGAGGACAGGTCTAATGAAGGGAATGACCTGTGCAGAGGCACTTGAGGAGGTGGCAGTACTTTTGAATTATTTAAAATATAATTTAGAAGGTGCTAGAGTACTGGTAGGGAGGAGGAAGGGCAGGAAGTGAGATGGAGGGTGGCAGAGCCCACACTATTTAAGGCCTTCCTGGTAAATGTGGAAGAGTATAATGTGTGAAACTCTTGCCTAGAAATAGAAAAGTTGTACAAGTCTACTAGACGTAAACACCTATTTGATGTGCAGAGTGATATATACTGATGCACATAAAAAACAATGAGAGCATTCATCTCACCTGTATCCTTCTCGCTGTCCATCTGAGGAATTCTGCAGCCCTAAGAAAGTCCCTACGCACAGCAGAAATTTGGGCTGGCCACAAAGGGGATTTCACTCTACACATTTTGCAAACATAGTCTACTTACCAGCATGTTCACACCAGTTTATTCAGTCAACCGCTATTTATTAAGTTTTGTCTGTGTCAGATACGGAATGAAAGATGGCCTGGGAGAACAGAAGGAATGAAACTATATCTATAACCCACCAGTCATTTCTCATACATTCATTTGTTTAATATATCCAGAAATTCCTTGCATTGGGTATTATTAGATGGGAAAACAGATATTCATCAAGGCTGTCCAAAGACTTATCTGTGCAAATGGAGTAGCCAGGATTCTGACCCAGTTCTGATTGACTCCAAACTCATTTCCCTCTCTATTATGCTGTGGTCCTGCCCTTGAGTTTTCTCCCTGCTTCTTAATCAGGCATATCACTGAGCACAGAGATCGCATTGACAACACTCTCAGGCCAACAATTTAACGTTTTCATTGTCAGAGACAAATGAAGAAGTGGGGAGAAGTCACAGGGGTCTTGCCTGAGAGAGCACACACACGCACACACACACACAAAGCAGCATAGGAAGGGGACAGAGTGGAGCAAAGGTGAGAGAGAGAGAGAGGGAAGTTTGGATTTCTGCCAAACTTTTTCTGAGCCAGATAATGCCTTCTAAATTTAATATAATGGTTAGATAAGACTAACCACACAGATAAATAATGCACAGACTTGTTCCACATCATGCATACCACATTGTGTTCCTCCCTACACACCCCAGACCCCTCAGGGGAAGGTCTTGTTAAATAACTTGAGGTCAAAAAGAAGGGGTGATAAGATGGAAGGGTAAGAATCCATCAAAACTTAGGGAGTGGGGGCTGCCCCATGGCCGAGTGGTTAAGCTCGCATGCCTGGCTTCACAGCCCAGAGTTTCGCCTGTTCCTGTCCTGGGTGTGGACATGGCACTGCTCATCAGGCCATGCTGAGGTGGCGTCCCACATAGCACAACCAGAAGGACCTATAAATACAATATACAAGCATGTACTAGGGGGTTTTGGAGAGAAGAAGAAAAAAAGGAAGATTGGAGACAGATGCTAGCTCAGGGCCAATCTTTAAAAAAAAACTTAGGGAGCATATGAAAGAAGTAAACCCATGATATCAGCTCCTCAGTCAACAAACATTGATAAGCAAAGATTCAAAAAAGGCTGTAAAGACAGAGCAGAAGTCCTCTCTCCTTTACATGCCTGGAACACAAGACTGCGATGTGGGATGGGGGAAAGACATCTTAAATCTTGGAAAATGGCATTCCTAGAAGCGTCTCTGAGGGGATAGAAAACAGGGGATGTTTGGTTTCTCTGGCCTGGAAATCACCAAACCCAGAGGGCTGATAGGGAGGGTGTCACACCCACATGCATGCCTCTGGGAACAGTCGGTAAACGTCTGTATATTTAGAAATATGTTTCTGTTTGACTTGGTTTTTAAGCAATCAGTCTTTGGCAGAATACCTTTCAATGTCTTTCTTATTTTGCATGATAATTGCTCGGAGAGTCCCTTCCAACTGCGTGATGTCTGCAGTGCCTTGACCTCTTCCTTCTACTTCTCTGAGAGAGGGAAATAGCCACAGTGACGCATGCTGTTTATCTAGTTTCCACAAAAAGACTACATGATAGTTGGAGAGGCCTCAGGACTTGGTAAACAGATGTAACAGGGCCTTGCTCTGTCACCTCCCCTTTGCTTCCTGATGGTGCCACAAATGACTCCTTGCCACTAACCACAGTCACATCTCTCGCTTCCACTCGGGAATTTTCTGCTTATTTAGCCAACGAACTGGGAGAGATTTCAGTTTTCAGTGTTGCATTGAATGTCTGTTGCCATTTTCATTCCTTGATTCTGAATCATCTATACCAATTCTCTACCCTCTTTGAAGAAAAATGTGTGGGGCTGCTTTCCTCTATGATGTGTGATGTCAGAGAGAACTAAATATAACCAGGCACAATTATCCATTACAGCCACAGCTGTTGGCCAAACACTCAGGAATCAGATGGCTGAAATTGTCTCAGGATGCCAATATTGCCTCTGAGGATGGCAAGACTGACTTAGCACTTAAAAATTTTCCTGAAACAGAGAAGAACTGTTTGTTCACTCAGGTAAAAAAGTTCATCTGCTACGTTACATGTTCCAAACCAGTGAGTTTTCAGATGTAGTTTAGAGAACTCAAGGTATTTCTTGGGGGAAGCTGTACAAGAAAAACTGTACTTGAAAAACTGTCCCTTCAGGCCCCAGTAGGGTTTTAAGTTTTATGGCAATAAAACATAAGATGACAAGATTTTTCAAAGCCACTTAAAAATCACCAGAGCCAAGAACATCACTTATTCTGTCTCTTTCTTACATAATTCTTCCAGTGAGTTTTGTTCCAGGCTCACTTCCATAGCCTACATGCGTTTGTGGTGCTATTCAGGGCAGAGCAAGTATCACCCAAGAAACCTATGGAGTGCCAACGGCATGAAAATGCAGTATTAAAGCTGGTTTCTTGGCTTACAGCCCAAATTGAATGATTAGATATTCAAAAAGAAGACTGCAATATACCTAGAGAAAAAGCAAATGCTGTTGGTGATTTTCATCTTCAGTGAGGAAGGTGATTTAACACATTATAAATTCCTCTTTCCCAAAAAACAAACTGAAATGCTTGAAAACCTTTTATGCACAAAGATGTTCACTGGATTGTTATTTATAATACAAAAAAATTGAAAACTGCTTAAATGTTCAACAATGGAATATTTCTAAATTATGGTACATTTACATGTTGGATTGTTAAACAGCAGTTTAAAAATGATATTCTTGGAGAATTTGTAATCACGCGAGGGAAATGTTATATTATAATGTTCTGTGAACAAAAGTAGATAAAAATATATACAAAATAGGATCTCACCTGTGTACATAAATCTATATGTTGAAAAAAGCACTGTACATAAATTTTAAAAAGTTTAGTTGTATTTTTTTCTATTCATTTAGCTCTTTAGTATTTCCTATAATGCACCTATAGGATAAAGAAGGCTTTGTATTAAAAACAGGATACCTTTTTAAGATATTAAGACATAAAATTTCCAAGCCCTCTCCTCTTTCCTGCTTCACCAGCCATTCACCAAGTTCTAAAGTAAAACTGCTTTATTAAAAGACAGAAATTCCATTAAATATACCAATTTCCTATCAGGCAGCATTTCCTTTTATGATAACTTCAATTTTTATGCATAAATACCCCCAGCATTTCCGCTTATAGGGCCCTGTATTTGTTAACGTTTCTGAAACATTCCTCTTCAGGCAGTAGGTACGTCAACAGGTTTTCTTTGGTTTGCAATCAAGAGCTAAAGATGAAACCTTTAACTGGCAAAACCAACTCTGTCTTTAGGAAGTTCATCGCAGGACTCAGGTGCGTCTTCCTCAGGCAGCAAATTTCTCCCTAAGCTGAGTGGATTTCGACATTTCCCAGGCTGTGCTGTGGATGGCTGGCTGCTACGCACTCTGGGTCAGAAGGAATAGGACCCCAATCAAATCTACATCAACTCTCCCTGAGAAGTGATTTTGTGATTTCCAAAGGTCACGTGAATTAAAAGGCTGGCTGAGGCTTTTACGTGGAAAATAGTCATATTATTTGAAAGGTCATATTTTTTCTAACTAGTTGCCTCACATAAAATGAGCTTTTAGAAACTCTATTATAAAGTCCTTGTGACCCAGCCACATTAGAAGCAAGCCTGGAAGTTAAAGAACCAGGACGTCCAATTTGCTGCTGAGATGCTGTGTGGGTTTGAGCAAATGTAACCATGGGCATCTGAATTGCCTTTTCTAAAAAGTGGGCCATTACTGTGTGGTAATGGTAACTGATAACCAATTAATTATCATCTAGGGCCTAGAAAACAAAGTGTTAGATAAATGCTTTCTAATGCCTGTCATCTCTACCATGTATTTAACCCAAACCATCTTCTGAAATGCTTCTACAATGCTACAGGTAGAATCTATTTTGCAAGAGCCATTGCTTTGCCTCAAAAATCTTTTATATCATCTACATGCCCAGGAAGAATCACAGTACTTTTGCATTTTAATTTGGTGTCTTCATCTATTGCTAATTTTTGTTGCTAAATTAGGACACTGGAGCTGTTTGTGCTCTTAGAAATGTATGATGTGTTGTAGTCTCTGAGTGAAATGCAAACAGAAAAATACCCACTTAAAATGTAGTGAACTTTCCTACTCAAATGGGGGACATTTAGAATACATATTGTACCAGGGTTAATGTGCGGTATCCAAGGATTTTATCATTCAACATGCAATATTCCTGTACAACGTTAGCTTGGCAAATAATTGGGCAGCTAGTTAATCATTAGCCAGCATACAGCTTTGACTATACACCTGTACTCAAGAACAGGGATATTTATGAAAGGAGGGGATGTTGAGGGAGAAAGAAAAAAGTTTTGCAAAAATACGACATTGAACCATTTTCCTATAACATCTTGGCATTTAGTAAGTTATGATATTCAATTTTACTACTCTTCAAAATTAATTTCAACGTGCAGACCTGCCCCTGGAAAGAATTTTCTTACATTTGCCCAAGCAGTAGATGAGCTTGAACTGAAATATTGGCACAAGATTAGTCAACTTTTCAGAAACGGGATTCCTTAGAATATTTCTTAAAATTTTTGTCCTTAAAAAGAAAACCTCGTGGGGCCAGCCCAGTGGTGTAGTGGTTAAGTTCATGTGCTCCACTTCAGTGGCCCAAGGTTTGCCAGTTCAGATCCCAGGCATGCACCTACATACTGCTCATCAAGCCATGCTGTAGCGACATCCCACATAAAAAATAGAGGAAGATTGGCACAGATGTTTGCTTGATGACAATATTCCTCAAGTAAAAAGAGGAAGATTGGCAATAGATGCTTGCTCAGGGCCAATCTTCTTCAGCAAAAAAAAAAAAAAAAAACAAACAAAAAACACCCCACCTCACAATATAATGCCAATGGGGGAAAATTTTATATACATATATACATTATACATATATATATATATAAAATACCATACACATACACATATATACACATACATATGTATATACATATATAATATGTAATAAAATATGTGTAACAACATATATATGTGTATATAGGTGAACCTGACAATAAAAATATGTATATACAAAGAGAAGAAACTGGAATGGAAAATTAAAAAATGTTAGCAGTGCTTGTCCCCAGATTGTAAAGTTATTGATAGTTTTAATTTTCTTTTTAGACCTTTCCATAGGTTTTTTAGAATTGACATATAATTCATGTACCATAAAATTCATACTTTTAAAGCATAAATTTCAGTGGATTGTAGTATAGTCACAAGGTTGTACAACCATCAGCTCTATCTAACTCCAAAACATTTTCCTCACACCCAGAAGAGCCTCTGTACACATTAGCAGTCATTCCCTAGTCCATCCTGCCCCTAGCCTGTGACAATCACTGAGCAATTTTCTGTCTCTGTGACATTGCTTATTCTGGACATTTCATATAAATTGAATCATATAATGTGTGGTCTTTTGTGTCCCTTTTCTTTGACTTAGCATAATGTTTTCAAAGTTTATCTACTATGTATCACGTATCAGTACTTCATTCCTTTTTGTGGCTGAATAATATTCCACTGCATGAATGTACTGCATTTTGTTTGTCCGTTCATCTCTTGATGGACATTTAGGTTGTTTCTACTTATTGGCTATTATGAATACTGCTGCTATAAGTTTGCACATGGACACATGCTTCCACTTCTCTTGGGGATATACCTACAAGTGGAATTGCTAGATCTTATGGTAACTCTGTGTTTAATTTTTATGTGGCTGCCAACTTGTTTTCCACAGTTTACACCTGTGGATTGTTTTCCATCATTTTACATTGCCATCAGCAATATTTGAGGGTTCCAATTTTACCACATCTTCACCAATGTTTGTATTTGTCTGTCTTTTTGATTCTAGCTATACTGTTGGGTGTGATGTTATATATATTTTAGTTTTGATTTGCATTTCCCAGAATGGTTAATGATATTGAGTATCTTTTCATGTGCTTTTTGGCCATTTGTATATACTATTTTGAGAAATGTCTATTCAGATAATTTGCCCATTTTTTACATTGGTTTATTTATCTTTTTGTTCTTGACTTGTAAGAGTTCTTTATGTATTCTAAATACAAGTCCCTTACCAGATATATGATTTGCAAATGTTTCCTTCCATTCTGTTTTTCATCTTTCCACTTTCCTGAAGGTGTCCTTTGAAGCACAAAAGTTTTTAGCTTTGATAAAATCAATTTATCTACTTTCTTAATTGTTGTTGCTTGTGCTTTAGAGTTATATCTAGGAAGTCTTTTCTTAAGTTAATCTAATAAGATCACAAAGATTTATGCCTATGGTTTCTTTTAAGAGTTTTATAGGTTTAGATCTTACATGTAAAGTTTGGAATTAACTTTTTATCGTGTGAGGTAGGGATCTAAATTCATTATTTTGCATGTGGATATCCAATTGTCCCAAGGCAATTTGTTGAAAAGATTATTCTATCTTCCATTCAATTGTCTTGGTACCCTTGTTGAAAATTAGTTACCTATAAATGTGGCAGTTTCTTTTTAGACTCTCAATTCTAGTCCATTGGTCTATACATCTATCCTAGGCCAGTATCACACTGGGTTGATTACTGTAGTTTTATAGTAAGTTTTAAAATCAGGAAGCATGAACTCTCCAACTTTGCTCCTTTTTTTACCATGGTGTTTTGGATTTCCTGGGCCCTTTGAATTTCCACATGAATTTTAGGATCAGCTTGTCAATTTTTCCGAAAAAGGAAGCTGGGAATTTGAGGAGGATTGAGTTGAACTTGTGGAGCAATTTGGTGAGTACTGCCATCTTAACCATATTAAGTCTTCTAATCTATGAACATGGAGTGTATTTCCATTTGTTTATATCTTTTTAAATTTCTTTCAACAATGTTTTGTTCTTTTCAGTGTACAAGTTTTGCATTTCTTTCGTGAAATTTATTGATAAATATTTTATTTTTAATATGATTGTAAATGCAACTATTTTCTTAATTTCGTTTTCAGATTGTTCATTTCTAGTGTGTAGAAACAGTTGATTTTTGTGTATTGATCTTATATATTACAACCTTGCTGAACTCATTTATTAGTTTTAATTGTTTTCGGTGGCTTCTTTAGAATTTTCTATATACAAGACTGTATCATTTGGGAATGGTGATAGTTTTACTTTTTTCTTTACAATCTGGGTGCCTTTTGTTCCTCTTTATTCCCTAATTTCCCTGACTAAAACATCAAATATGACATTGAATAGAAGTGATGAGAGTAGATATCCTTATGTTGTCCCTGATCTTGAGGGGAAGGCTTTCTGTCTTCTACCATTAAGTATGACGTTAGCAGGAAGTTTTATCAATGTTCTTTACCAGGTTGAGAAATTCCCTTCTATTCTTAGTTTATTGTGTGTTTTTATCGTAAAATGCTGTTAGATTTTGACAAATGCTTTTCCTTTTGCATTTATTGAGACGATCATGTGGTCTTTGTCCTTTATTATGTTAATAAGGTATACTATCCAGAGTTGAGCTGGAGACCGCTGAGCTGCCAAGTGTCTAGGTTCTAGATGGTCATATAAGACAAAAAGCCAAAATGAAAGGAACAGTCAAGACTTCAGTCACTTATGGTGATAGTATAAGCAAGAAGCTAAACAGAAAATAGTGCCAGCTCCCACAGTGTTCTATTTTCCTCTGTGAAATCGTGCTGGGAGGTCAGATGTATCAACGCAGACAGGGAAATCATCTCTACAGCTAAGGGAACCCCAAACTAAAGGGTCCTGCTGTTTTGTGGACCCAGGGATTCAGGGGAAGGAGAGGAAGACGAGCTAGGAGTGGATAAATACTTAATACTGAGGCAAAGTAGAGAAAAGCTTCTTCAAGGCCCCCTAGATAAGATGAGCTTGGCAGAGGCACCTGAGAGAGGCCTGAGCTGAGGTTCCTCTGGTAAAGAGGCCTCTGAACGGAGGCTCCTGAGGTAAGACTGCAGTTACTCATAAGAGAAAGGCTGGTCAGGGGGGCCTGACTCATTTATTGCCACTTCCACCAGAGATCATGGTACAACGGCTGTACCAAGTCTTGCGTGTGTACTGGAGGGCAGCTTTCCCCCATGAGGCCTGTCAGGTATAGCCTTTGTAATTGCCCTTGTTCAGGCCTAAAAGATCACACATAGAGTTTTTGCTTGGAGCCAACTCTTCATATATTACATTGAGTGATTTTTGCATATTAAGCCAGTCTTGCATTCCTGCAATAAAGTCCATTTGGTCATGAGGTATAATCCTCGTTATACGTTTGGGATCCAGTGTGCTAGGTTTTTTGATTAGCTTTTTGTTTTTTGAGGATTTTTGTGTCTATATTCATAAGAGATATTGGTCTATACTTTTCCTTTCTTGTGACATCTAGTTTTGTCCAGTTTTGGTATTGAGGTTATCTGGACCTCATAGGATGAGTTCTGAAGTGTTTTCTATTTTTTGGAAGAGTTTGTGCAAGACTGATGTTCTTCAAGTATTTGGTAGAATTCATCAGTGAAGCCATTTAGTCCCAGGATTTTCTTTGTCAGAAATTTTTTGATTGCTAATTCAATCTCTACTTGTCATTGGTCCATTCAGATATTCTATTCCATCTTGATCAGTTTTGGTGGATTTGTGGGTTTCTAAGTACTTGTCCATTTTATCTAGATCATCTAATTTTTTAGCATACACTTATTCATAATATTTCTTATAGGGCAAGTCTGCTAGCAATAAATTATCTGGTTTTGTGTATCTGAAAATGTCTTAATTTCTCCTTCATTTTTAAAAGATTATTTTTCTTGGTTGACAATATATTTCTTTCAGCACTTTAAATATGTTATCCCATGACCTCCTGGCATCCATAGTTTCTCATGACAAATCAATTGTTAACTTATCAAGGGTTCCTTGCATGTATGTGATGAGTTGATTCTCTTGTTGCTTTAAGGTTTTCTCTTTGTCGTCAACTTTTGACAGTTTTATTATGATGGGTCATGGTGTGGATCTCTTTGAGTTTATCTTACTTGGAATTCATTCAGCCTCTTGGATGTGTAGATTAATATTTTTTAATCAAATTTGGGAAGTTCTCAGCTATTATCTCTCCAAATGTTCTTTCTGCTTCTTTATCTCTTTCCTCTCCTTCTGGGACTCCCAATGTGCCTATATCGATATACTTGATGATATCGCACCATTCTCTGAGACTTTGTTATTTTTATTCATTCTTTTTTCTTTCTGTTCCATAGACTAGGTAAACTTAGTTGACCTGTTTTCAAGTTCACCGTTTCTCTCTTTTATCAGTTCAAATCTGCTGTTGAACATCTCCACAGAATTTTTCATTTCAGTTACTGTACTTTTCAACTCCAGACTTTCTGTGTGGTTCTTTTTTTTTATACCTTCTGTATCTTTACTGATATTCTGATATTCTATGTTTGGTGATACTGTTCTCACACTTTCCTTTAGTTCTTCAGATATGGCTTCCTTTAGTACATTGAAGATATCTAAAGTAACTGACTCAAAGTCTTTATCTAATAAAGCTGACATCAGGGCTTCCTCAGGGACAGTTTCTAGAGGCTGCTTTTTTCCATAGGCCATACTTTCTTGTTTCTTTGCATGTCTCATGATTTTTTTATTGAAAACTGGACCTTTTCAATATTATAACATAGTAATTCTGGGAATAAGAATCTTCCCATCTCTAGGGGTTGGAAATCATTGTAATTTAAATTCCCATGATTATGTTCACTCGGATATTGACATGATTCTTTTAGAAAGCTGCAGAAAGGAAGAAGAGAAATGAAGTCTTCTAGTGTGAGCCACAGGCCTCACGGAAGCCTGTACAGTTAGAGTTGTATTCTTAAAAGTTTGTTGGAAAACTAGAACATTTTAAAATGCAAAGCCTTGCTATTTAAATAGTTTCTATCCTGAATCCTGTAGTAAACTGAGGGATCATACCTGTAATTATTTTACATAAATTCAAATTTTTCATATAGTGGACTTCGTTTAAATAGAGTTACATCTACACCTCTTCCTGAAAACAAGTTTAAAAGGCAAAGTGTACTTTTGGGTAAAGTCTTGTGTAGGCTTTATCTACAAGACTAATATAGACCATTGTTTATATTTCAGAGTAAACTTAAACCAGCTTTGAATTGGTTCCAGAGAATCAGGTTGTCTGTTGTCTATCACCACCATTTCCAAAGAACTTGCAAAGTTCTCGCTGAAGTCCATTTATAGGGCAGCATTTACAGGGATCAGAAACAACTCTCATTCTAGTGACACAGACACTTCCTAGTCTTCACACTGAGATTTTTAGATACAGACATTTGTTTGTCCTCTAATTCAGTCTTCTCTGGCTAGTGCTGCTTAATCTCTTTCTCTCACAGGCATGTCTCAGTGAATGCCTGATTTGGGCCTAACTGAAAGAGCAGATTTGGGCCCAACTGCACTTTCTGGGATGGCCAAGCATTTATTGAGTTCTTATTTGATGTAGGCTACTTTTCATATAATATCCCTTTTAATCTCGCAATGGCTATAAGATAGATACTGCTATTATCCCCATACAACAAATGAGAAAATGAGACTTGGAGAAGTTCAATAATTTTTCCAAGGTCACTCACCTTGGAATTAGTGTAGCCAGGAGTCAAACTGAGGTCTCTCCTACTATGATCTTCTGGTAAAAGTGTACCATCCTCCAAGGTAGAAGAAAACACAAGCTAAGGAGAGGCTTGACTATGATCTGGACTTTGGAGATGAGGGAATTCGGGCAGTAATGACTACAGCTTTATAGCACTTCTGTGTTATGGTAATGGTTCTGAGTCCCTTCTTGGACATCAGGTACAATGTGATACTTCCAGGCTAGAGAAGACCCTTCAGCACCCTCTTCTCTGGTGAAGTGATCAACCATCTTGGAAGTACATGCTGACATGGAAGTAAAACAAGATCAAATAGCCTACCTTAAAGAATAACCTGGACTCGCAGTACACTTTGTGTGAGGCAGAAATAAACATTTGTAAAGTTAGACCACTGTGATTTTGGAGTCATTTGATAGCACAGCATAGACCTACTTACCCAGACCAATAAGAAGGTGGTAACTGTTCCTTGGGTAGAGCATTAATTAATTCTGCAGTATGAATTTTACTCAGCAGAACTGTGATAATATACAGGAGGGTGTGAGAATTGGGGGCAGCATCCATTGGGTTTTAATGAAAACACAGTCTTCATCTCTAATTTGAAGCTGAGCTATATGCAAATGTACCTAGAGAAGAACTGGGATTTTTCTCTTTTCCAGATCAATGAAACCCTAATTAGTTGACCTTTCTGCTCTGCTTAAAACATTGTTTTTTGTCATGTCATTTATTTATTCTTGATTTTCATTTGCTTTTCCTTTGCCCAAATACTTCTGGCAGGGGAAGCCTGCCATATGTTTTATGAATTAACCAATAAACTCGTTCACATCAGAACCACTGTTTGTTCATCACAGTCAATTCTCATGAACCCATTAGGGCAAGACCAAGGGAGTAATAAACACAAGTCTCAGTTATGCTGCCTTGGCCCAATCACTCTCTCTGTTTGGATGCAGAAGTTTAGTGACAAAAGATTGTTTTTTTAAATCAGTTCCTTTCATTGAAATGGCTTACTTTCACACATGATCACATTTGGGGGTTTTATTTTCCAAGAAAAGAAATTGAAACTTCTCTATCAGTTACTCAAATAGATTCTCTCTTGCCTCATTAGTATGAATTATCTCTAGGAGGAAGTGTGATTTAATTGGTTACTGCACTACGGCTAACAGCTGGAAACAACTATGGTTCAAGCAAACAAATGAAAATAGCAAAAGGACTTTAACCTGGAAGCTTAGAGAAAGAGGCCTGAGACTGAAGGTGATGGAGGGAAGTCACAGAGGCAAAGTCCTGTGGAGCAATGTAGGCATCCTCGGTTCTCAACTGGCTGTAAGGTGTTCACTTTGTAGAGGCACTTAGCACCTAGTAATGGTTTTTGTCCATTAGTATTGATGAAAGATGCTAATACTTCTTATAAATGGCTTAGCAAAGAACGCCTACTAAGAGGGAGAAGTGTCATTCTACAAAAAGTCAGACTCTTTTAAAGTGACTTGTTTGCAATCCTGTGTCATGAAAAGTCAGAAAAAGAACAGAATTTTTTTAGAAAAAGTTAATTCTTTCTACATATCTTTTCTTTATTCATTCATTTATTGAATATTTACTGTGTGCCAGGAGCTCTGCTGAGTGCTAGAATAAACAGAATAAGACACACTTTTACCCTCAAAACTTTTTACCCTCTAGTGGGTATATTTTCATGCTTTATTGTCTGTAGAGGTAAAAAAGAGCTGTAAGATATTTTTCAGATGATAGTGATTTGTGACTAGAGCTGTAGAGAGTGCTAGAAAGTATCACAAACGTAGTAGTGAAGGAGGAGGAGTAAATGGTACCCAGATCAACACTACCTGCTCAGTCCAGCTTTCTTGATATTTGCCTTACTCCTTGTTCCCCTTGCACAGATTAGCTATGGGGTCCCACAGAGAGGTCAAAATGACCTGAGGTTTTCACAGGAGCAGTCGGAATGGCGGTGCTATTCTTAACAACAGTGTTTAGGAATATGAAAGGAGGAGCAGATTGATGAGGTGGCAGACGATGAGTCAGTAGAAGACATGTTGGAGGTTCCTATAGAAAATCTGGGAGATGTTTGGTAGGCAGTGGATTTTTTAATCTGGAAAAATTGGTTTTGTTTTAATCTTGCAAGTGCTTAACATTGTTAGTTGCTAGAGATGCAGGAGAAAATAAGCATGTAGGCTAAAGACGCATGTCGTAACTTTACAAAGTACTCTGACATACACTATATCAATGGGGTTTCAGGCAGGAAGCAGCTAGCATGCTCAAATTGAGCAGAGTTTAATAAAGAGACTATTTACAAGCGAGCAGACAGAGTAAAGGAAAACCAAGATAGTATAAGTACCCCAGAGCTCATGATAGCAGGAATTCATTATCAAGGGGAGAGAGTGGTTATCCTTCCCAGAGAGGAAGAGAGCCCTGTGGAGAGAGCCCTCTGACAGGAGCCGTGGCCTTTAGTAGAGAGAATATGACCAATGGAGCCTTCCCAGGGATGGAGCCCAATCCTGCTAGTGCCTCCATTGACCTGACCAGAGCCAGAGGACAAAGAAGCTCTTTGATAGAGGCCCTCCAGCTCAGCCTCATGGGGCATAGGGTAGGAGACAGAAAGTTGGAGTGTAGATCTAGAGAGGCCAATAGATTTCCAGCACATGTACACAGCTCATGGGTCTATACAATAGCCCCACAGTAATAATGGTATTAATGTGGATTGAGTGCTTACCATGCGCCAGGCAGTGTGTCAGTGCTTACGCCTATTGAATCCTCACAACAACCCTGCGAGGTAGGTGCTATTATTCACACTTTCGTCAAGGAAGATGCCAAAACTTGAAGATATTAATTTGCTCTTTTACTCAGCTAAAAGTAGCAGGGCTACAATTCAACCATCAAAGTCTGTTGCCAGAACCGCTAGGTCTTGCTACCTATTTTTCATGTGAGAAAACTGAAGCTTAGAAAGTATAAGAGATTGATTCAAATCAACATGGCTATGAAATGATGATCCTGTGATGAACTCGACTCTCTAAGTCTGACACTTTCCTGTGACATTTGCACTTATGAGAGACATGGGTGAGAAAGGACCCTAAGAACACAAAGGCAGTTTGATCTAAAAAGAGGGTGGAAGTAGAATTTGTATTGTCTGTTTTCTTCAGGCTGAGGGAATAGCCTGAGCAAAATCCTGGAGGTAAAAAGAGTGGTCCTATCAGGCTAGAGTCAGAAGAGAAGAGGGGCATGGGGAGGGTGCTAGATATAGCATTTAAGAAACCAAGGGGTTAAAAGATGCCAGAGAAGCCAACTGCATAAAAGGGCGAGGAGAATTCAAAGAAAGGAGAACCAGAAGAGCCTCAAAGGGATTAAGTCACATACCCAAGAAAATAACAATAGTCAGCAGCAGCAACAGCATATGTCTGACTTCGAAAGTAATAATCTTTCTGGCACAGCACACAGTTCTTTTTATACTCCCCTATTCCAGACCAAGAGAGTTAGAGTTTTCTAGTGTTCCACAACCTTCACTGACTCTCAGAAGGGAACTTGAAGAAGTTAGTTTCCTGTTGCCCAGTGAAGTGATCTGTCTTCCTTTACATTCCCAATTCCCTTCTCCTTACCCTCTCTTCTCCTATCCTATCACCCCTCCCTAATTGTCCTGAAGTATCTCTAATACCTGCTGGCAGGATATACATTCCTTCAACTAATATTTATTGCGTCCCTACTGTGCTAGGCATTGTTTCTAGGTGCTGGGGTTATGGCAGTGAAAAAAACAGACAAAAATCTCTGCTTTCAAGAAGGTTAAATTTTAGTGGGACAAAAACAAGTGAAATTTATAGTCTTTCAGCTGGTGATAAGTGCTATGGAGAAAAAAGTTTAAAAGGGGGAATTTTGATGGAGATTGTAATTTTAAATAAAGGGGTCAGGAGGTTACGTTTGGGAAAGTCCTAGGAGATGAGAAATAGAGCTGTGTGGACAACTAGAGAATGAATATCCTGCTGGGAAACAGCAGAAGCAAGGGCTTGAAGACTGTATTACTCTAAGTGAAATGGGAAGACACTGAGGTTATTTCAAAAGATAAACTATATGACTCAAATTAAATTATAAAAGGCTCACACTGGCTGCTGTGGGAATGGGCTGTAGGTGGACAAAGACGTAAGTGGGAAACTAATTAGGAGGCTGTTGCAATAACACAAGGGAGAGATATAGAAACTATGTTGGGTGTGGTAAAAAAAAAAAAGGTGAGTTTCTGGGGGTATTTCGAAGGTAGAGCTGGCAAGATTTGGATAGGATGTGGGACAGAGAGAAACAGGGGAGTCAACGACCAGCTCTTAATTTTTGGCCAGGAATCTGGAAGGACAGAGTAGCCATTTTCTGAGGTGGTGAAGACTGTGGCAGGAGCAGTTCAGTTTTGAACATGTTAGGTTTAAGATGCCTATTAACATCCAAGTAGAGATTGTGAGTAGGCAGCTGGATGTGAGAGTCTGTAGTTCAAGGGAGAAGTCCAGACTGGAGATACAAATGTGGGAGTCATCAGCATGTACACGTTACTTAAGCCGTGAGGCAGAAGCCTCTTGAGAGGGTATATTTACTGAAGTGCTGATTCTAAAGTGCTCTAACCTTCAGAGGTAATATACATGAGTGAAACAGCCATGGGAAAGAGACAATGAGGAGTGGTTTGAACGTGGAAATTAGAGTTCACAAATCTTGCCCCAAAGTGGCAGCTACTTCTCAGATCCCGCTGATTTCTGCCAAGAAAAATGTATAGGCTGGCCCAGTGGCACCAGAACTCCCCAACAAAACATATCTCCAGGTCTCTAATTGGTGACCTCTGCCTTACAGGCAGTAATGTGGAAATTTGGTTCTGGGTTTATTCCCAACCCTGTCACACTACTTGATCATTCTCATCTCTGCTCACAAGCTCAGGTTTTGCATAGTCCCTTGTGCTTGATGTTGTGGGTCTGGGTTCTCCTTTAATTCATAGATCCAGGCTTCACCTTCTGGAGGATCAGTGGTGTACTGGAACTAGCTTCTACTGGCTCATGAGAAACAATTTTAGGTTTTCTGGAATCTCACAAGCTAGATGATAAACACAGTCATTGTTAAAATTAAACTACATAGACTTATAATTACATAAATTATATTAAAAACAAGGTCATCAATACTCAAAACACATTACTTCCTAATTATTTCACTACATCTTATTTATGTGGTCTTCTGAGGGTTTTTTTAAAACTTCAATTGTATCTATATTCTGGAAATACTACATAGTGGCGTATGTCTTCTTAACTCTGCTTTCAGTGACTTCATGTTGATAGCTTTAAATGGGCCAGCTGATAATATTTACACCAAGGAAATTGTCAAACAATACACATCAGGGTTACTTTCCCTGGAGAGCCAGTTTTAAACCTTTATCATCATACCACTGGGCAAACGTCATCTTTGGGACTGCATCACAGCTGCCTGATAGAAACTGAAATGACAATGGTAGACAGGCATAGAGAGATTAAAGTTCAGATCCACAATTCCCTAATTCCTGACAGAATATTTACTTGATGATTATTTTTAAAATAAGTCTGAAAGATTGCTGCATGGGTCTTCAGAGACTGGATTTGAAGAAGCCAAACCTACCATTGGCACCTCCTGCTTTCCCAGCAGCAACCACAAAGACTGATAAGATGCACCACAGAAGGTCAACAGAACCACGGTCCAAGGATTTCCCTGGAAAATAGCTTAACATTTTGAGTCAGTTCCTGGCTTCCACCCAATGATAAACCTTATTATAAAAATGCAATTGAAAAAAGTACATGGTTTTTCTCAGAGTTCATGGAGCATGTAAAGAGCGATAAAGTCTAAGTAGGACAGTGGGGAAATGCTTCCTTAGGGAGCAAAACATATATATTCCATTAAAAAAATTTTATACTTTTGTAATAAGGCTTCAACCATCAAGGTTTCAGGTTGTGCATAACATAGCTCTCATGTAGGTAAAACCAAATGAGGCTCACTTTTCCCTTCCAGGTTTCCTGAGGCTAACCTTTTTCCTTCCTTTTTACATGCCCTCTCCACAAATAGAGCTGGTAAAAAGTATCTGTTACAATGACCCGTGCTTTACCATTCATGGCAAATCTCTCTAAATTATAGGCTTTTCCTCGTAGAGACCATTTACAGTGGGCATAATACAAGGCTGTGTTCAACCATGCCACTCTTTGAACTAGCTGTACCATGTTATTACCACACTAAACTGGAGTGGCCAGTTTCTCTATAAATAAATATCCTCCTCACTGGGTAGATGAAAATCCTTAGTAGCAGTTCCTGTATAATTGATTTTCTGGTTTCTAGCTTCTCTGCTGGGAATAACTTTTGAGTTGTTTTGAAAAGAGAAGTCTTGTAAACACTTGACTGTTGCCGGACTTGAGAAAAATCCGATTAGCGGGGAATCAATAACATTATTACTCAGCTGGGTTCCCTGTAATTCTTCCGTCTCTGGGCCTAGTGGGTCGATGGGGGTGAGGAGGTGAACTGTTTCCAAGAGATCGCATGTTCTTCCTGGATTCCATTTATTTTTTGCAACAGTCCTTTAATTTTGTGTTGTTGGAAATTGAGCTAATAATGACAGTTTGAACAAGACTGGCTTCCTCTCTGTGAGGGAGAACAAAGTAGACATTATTGGCTATAACAAAGGTAATTAGAAGCTTAATCAGCCACTCAGTGAGATGCCCGAGCACCCACATGAAGTAAAGTCCAGGAACTCACTAGAACTGTATAGCTCTTCACACAGCATCAGAAGTCCACACACACACATATCGTCAGGTCAGTGGTTTGGTTGTTGTTGCCGTTTGTCTAGTTTTCTTTTTCTATAAACCCTCTAACTAGATGTATTGGGGGTATTAAAATGTAGGATGTCTTGTAAAAGCCTCAGATGCCATCTGACGTCCTTCACCCCCATTTCTTGGGTTCCTACAGCATCCTCTAGCCCTAGGAACTACTTCCTGGTCAGGAGCCTCTGGTCAGAAACTTGTTTTCCCAGAGTCGTCAGCTGTGTGGATCACAGCTGAGTTCTAATCACAATATCCATTCTGATATTGCTTTCTTAAGAACTAGCCCTCACCTGCACCTCAATTTTATTATCTGAATTCTCAACCTGTCCACTCTTGCCTCAACGAATGGCTGGATATTCTGCCCTAAGCCAAACGTGCCATAGTTGAGTTCCTGGTGTCTCATGATCCTTGCTAGTGTCCACCTGCCTGACTGTGTAGCATGTGACCACTTAGGATCAGATCCCCTGACCTGTGCTCACTTGTTCGGACTTTTATCTACTATAGCCTGGTTCTTAGTCCTGGCCACACACTTGAACTACAAGTGAACTTTTAAGAAATACTTATGTCTAGGCCTCACCCCTGGGAATTCAGATTTAGTTGGTCTTCTGTGGGACATTGATTGTTTTTAAATTAGTCCTTATTGTGAACTGAAGTGTATCCCCCCCAAAATTCATATGCTGAAGGTCTAACTCCCAGCACCTCAATGTGACTGTATTTGGAGATAAGGTCTTCAAATAGGTAATTAAGTTAAAGTAAGGTCATTAGGTTTGGTTGTAATCTACTATGACTGGTATCCTTATCACAGGAGATTAGGACACAGACACAAACAAAGGGAAGACCGTGTGAAGACACAGGGAGAAGAATGCCACCTACAAGCCAAGGAGAGAGGCCTCAGAAGAAATCAACCCTGCCGACGCCTTCATTTCAGACTTCTAGTCTCCATAACTGTGAGAAAATACTTTTCGTTGTTTAAGCGACCTCGTCTGTGGTATTTGTTATGGCAGTCCTAGCAAACTAATACGGTCCTTAAGTAGATTCAATAAGTAGCCAGGAGTAGGAACCACTAATCTAGCGGTTTCCAAATTTTAGCATTCGTCAAATCACCTGGAGGGCTTGTTAAAACACAGATTGCTGAATCTAACCCTCAGAGTTTCTGATTCAGTATATCCTGAGTGGGGACTGAGAATATGCATTTCTATGAAGTTCCCAGGTGATGCTGATGCAGCTGGTCCCAGGACCATATTTGCAAATCACTGCACTAACTTATTATGTGTTGCTGTTGGTCTGCCTTGAATCTCCAGCTTCCATGTCAATTCTTGATCCCTTATGGAACAGCTTCAGTGCCCAGAGGGTCCCTTGTCCTTGGTCCTGGCTCCCCCTGGGCTGACCAAATCATCTGCCCTTGATTCTTACAAGTGTCTCCTCAGGAAAATGGAAATTCTGGGGGAAAAACATGTCTGAGAAGAGTTGCAATCTCAATAAGTCTGTGTATGTGCTTGTCAATTTATGTATCTTTCCACAAAGGGTTTGAGGCAACTAGTAAAACTTGGGAGGACTGGGTCACTTTGCATCTTCAGATCTGACTAAATGTATCAGTTTTAATACATTAAATATTAAACTTTCTGTGGGATTAATATTTACACTAGGGATCAAAAATAGATTTTCCTCTCAATAATTTAGTAGCATTCATCTCAAAGAGTGAATAATAATAATAATAATGCTATTACACATTTGAAGGGTACTTTGCAGTGTCTGAAAAAGAGGATGTATGTCCCGCTCCATCATGTATTACCCACTTTATTCCTGTAAGGCCTAATCACACAGGAAATTTTCAATCCTTTCTCCTGACATTCATCTCTGACTCTGGATTAGCTGATACGTGAGAATTTCACTGTAGGAAGCCAGCTCCTAAAGGTGCCTGTAAAGTTCGACTTTTCTAAGCCATCCTTTCAAGCACCCCAGAAGGGAGGAGGACCTTGCTTCCTCCAACCCACCTTAGCTTGTGAATTTCTTGTCAGTTACCTTTATGCCTTCAATGAACAGGACAGAGTGAAATGTGGATGAAGCAGGCAATAAATGGTTGGTGAATCAATCAGAAAATGAAACTTGTATCCTGCACAGAATATGCTATTTCTCACCTTTCCTCCTTTGCATATGCTCTTCCTTCTCCTGAGCTACGTGATCCCCTTCTTTACCTAACTTGGGGTTCAAGACGCAGTTATTTTGAACTGAGCTTATGACCTAGCTAAGTCCCTAAATGTGCTGCTTCTCCCTTTTGCTTTGAAATTCAGTGGCTATTGATTTAGTAATCCTATCAATAACAGCTAACCTTTAGAGAGCCCTGAGCAAAGTACATTCACATGCGTAATTTCGTTTAATCTTCACAAGAGTCACCTGGGGGCTTTTAAACACTGCTCAGGTTCTCGGGCCCCACCTGAGACCAGATACATCAAAGCATCTGAAGATAAATTCTGAGAGTTAGCATTTTAAAAGTCCCCTTGTGATTTTAATGTGCAACCGAAATTGGGAATCACTGAGTCAGAGGATCCACATTTATGGCACAAAACGTAAGCCTTCTCTTGTTTGAATGAGCTCTTACAAACTGAAAGAGATTTAAAAATAGTTCAAAATGTTCTCTATTCTCGGTCTCCCTTCTGCCTTCCCTTACGATGTTCCCACTTTTCTCCAGTTTTCAGCTCTTCTCCACAGTCTAAGATCCAGTTCCTCCATCTGCTTTCTAGACTAAAACACTTTCAGTCCCCTTGCAGTTCCTCCTATTTGCTTCCCCAATTACTACCCAGATCAGCAAAACAATAATACAAACTGTTCT
This sequence comes from Equus quagga, assembly GCF_021613505.1. NCBI lineage: Eukaryota > Metazoa > Chordata > Mammalia > Perissodactyla > Equidae > Equus > Equus quagga. Next base: position 47,947,682 of record NC_060277.1, read on the forward strand.
CAAACCAGCCGGGGGAGCCTCAGTCCATCTCAATACTAGCAGGGTAATTATCTGTTCAAAGAGGGTAAACTCTAAGGGAGAGGCCTTAGCATGTCTTTTTTATCTTCAGTTACAAACATTAAACAAATGAGAGCAAATTACTTGCTCAGTGATAAGGCTGGTGGGGGAGAGGATAGAGGGATTTGTAAATTGGGTTAAAGATCTTGAAATTTCTTTATGATGTGCCCTTGAAAGGATCTAAACTAGAGAGGTACAGGTTTAAAATAACATTTGCAAAAGATAACTGGGGCTGCAGGTGAACTGAAGAAGACCAACAGGAGACAAAGATTGGAGCTGCGGAGAAGTAGATGGGAAAATATTTTAGAAGCGGGATCCATAAGGCAACTTAAGCTGATACAACACTCCGTTCCTCCGTGTTGTTGGCATTTGTCCACTAGGTGATTAGCTGTCACTCCACAGGAGAACCTCTCTATTTTAAAATATGCTGTAAAATAAAAGCATTTTAGCATCTACTTAGATAGCATAATTTAATCACTTCTGAACCTTGTTTTCTTTTTAAATGAAACACAAGCTTGACTCTTAACAAAGAATGGGACCAAGGGCCAAAGTTAATTAAATATAAACTGTTCTGGTTTTCTCCTCTTAACCAACATTGGTTTTTGATGTAAGTGTTCAGTAAGGATAAAAATGTTTTATCCAACAATAGTTTTAAATCAGGTAGAAGCAAGAACAAAAAAATAAGGTTAAAATAAAACTCAGCTCTTCCTTCAGTCCATTGCTTTGTGTATATGTTCATTATAATAATAATTTAAGTTCTTAAAAGTTATTTTAAACCAATTGGTGCCTGAAGGTTATAATGTAGCGGATCTTCTAAAGGCTCAAGCACACATTTCGCTCATAGGTAACTGCTCAGCGCCCACCACACATCCCGGCATTCAAGACCTTTTCCAGTGGTATCTTAAAGGGGTCCACATAAGAGGCCCACATAAGCCAATGGATAGGGTGGCCATACGCTGTCATGTGCCCAGCACAGTTCCATTTTATGCTGATAATCTGGGCCTGATTTCAATCTCACTCCTTTCATTTTCAAAAGTGTACTGATTTAGACTAGAAATTACTTGATCACCCTCGCTATGAAGAACAGAGCAAATTGTTGTGTTGTGTTGCGAATGGTAGAAGATTCTCCAAATAAGACAGCTCACTTTTTCTTTCCTTCTTGACTCTGAATAACTGAACTGGGTGGGTGGCAGAATTGTGTGCTTCAGTGAACTGGGCTGGGAACAATCACAAGAAAAGATTGGGAGTAGGCTGGGGTGAGTGAGGAAGATTAGAGGCCAGAGACTGAGTTTCTCAAACCCTCATTATGGATGAGAGGAACTGTAGAAGCAAATGAACTTTACTATGAATGCCAGTGTATAAATGCAAAAATATTGATGATAAATAGGATGATCACTCTTCCTGAGACCCACATCTTAACATCTCATTGGCAAACCGAGTTAGAAACTGCCTGGGAAAACTCCAGCATATGGAGGAGTTATGATAAGTGATAAATGATAAAAGACATAATTACCAAGAGGCCAATGATGTACGTGAGGGCAAGAAGTCGAGGGGACTAGAAAGCCAAGATGATTGGACTCTAAGTGTGCTCCCAGCATGGTGTGAGATGGGGCACCCTGCCATCTGTGTTAGTGGGCCGATTTCATGCTCCCCCTACAGCTGATAACTGTGCCATCTTGAACAAGTTGACTAACCTCTCTGTGCCTTGCTTTTGCCAAACTAGGAAACGAGAAGCATCAAACCTTTCTCTTACTATGCCACTGATAAAGATATTGCTTTATCTTCCAAATGGAAATCTTATTCTGGGATTCTTTCTTCTAATCTGAAGCTTCTGAAAGAGAAGAAACAAATCTGCGTCCCTCGAACTTTTATGGAGCCTTTCTTAGACTTGTTTCTCTCTGGCTAGACTGAAACTTATTACTGATGTCAAAAAGAAACTCCAGAATTGTGTTGTATGCATTTTTACTTAAAAGCCACACTTTTGATTTAGATGACATATGTATACCCATACGAAATGAATGAAACTGATTTTTATTTCTGTGGCTTCACAAATTCATTAGACTCTTCAAAGTAGAAGTCTAGATTCATTTTCAGTTACAGAAACACAGACTTAACATTTGAGGAACTAACTGGTCTCAAATCCCAGGAGTCAGCAAAATAAATAAATAGTATTTATTTTAAAAAGGCAAGCATAAGAGGTTTCTGAAATCAATCTAATATGGAATGTCAATGCTCATAGTCCAAGGTAGAGAACTTGAAAAAACGTAAAGTGTATAAATGTTCTTTTTTACCTCATTTTCTAAGGTTCTAGTTCTTCTCATTCCTCTCTTCAGTCACACTCCCCAATAGAGTATCTTACGGACAAACGCCTTGCTGCTCAGAGTGAGGTTCCAAGTCAGCAACATGGACATCCCCTGGGAGCTTGTTAGAAATCTCAGACCCCACCCCAGAGATGTTGGTTCAGAATCTGCATTTTAACAAGCTCTCTGGGTGCTTTTGAAGCACATTCAAGTTTGAGAAGCACTGGATTAGAGAACACTTGGCTAGGAATAACATCACACAAATAAGTTTGTCAAATAGAAGAATGAGTGGAATTAAAATGCCTTGTGCTTGCCTCCAAAAGAAGTTACATTAATTCTCTGAAGGCTCTTTCCTTATCCTTGTGTGCACGCTGATGTCAGCCTCTGTCTTCTCTTACCACTTGCTTATAGTATCTTTCTCTTTCATATTACGTATGGTGGTTACATGTAATTGTGCTTAAACTTTATAATTGCTATTACTTAGCAAAATTTCAAACTTCCTCTAAAATTACTTCACTCCCAACCCTACAATATGCTCTATTTACACAGCCTATATCTGTTTCCTTTTCTCTGAGACTCCTTGCGTGAAAGCAGACATAATATGAAATAGAAGAATGGTTTGGCTTGAGAATGTACTGATTCTGGGAGTGCAGCCATGGAGTAGTGCCAACCAGAATTGGATGAATGATCCAGGGGTAAAGTGAGACTTGGGATCTTCATTGGTAGAAGGAAGGGCGTATTTTAGTCATGGGTAATACAGAATTCTGCCTCAGCATGAGCCATAACTGGTGAGAATGTTCATTTTCAAGGGCTGAAACATGGCATAATCTTGGATAATAGTACTTTCAGAAGCACCATCAACAGAAAGAGAGGTTTAGGAATTTTTTTTTTCTTTTCTGTGACATTTCCACTAACAAATTATAAAGCTTCTTCTCAATTAAAATTAAAATAAAGAATATGGACCCCTTCTGACTAAGGAAGACAGAACAGATGAGATGGTATAGTTAGAGCATAGAAAGAAGGAAAGCTTTAGTGTCAGTCAGACATACTGGAGTACAAACTCCACAAGTGATACTTATGAACTGTAAACTTGACCAAATTACTTGACCTTTCTGACCCCCAGATTTCTCGCCTGTAAAATGGGGATTATAATACTTATTGTGAAGAATTGTTTTAAAGAATCAAATGAGATGACGTATTTACTGTCTCTAGCATAGGACCTGACAATTAATCACTTAATAAATACTAAATAGCTTCCTTTCTCCTTTCTTCCTTAACTCTTTTCTGAATCAGTGGGCAGGATTACTTTATATGATTGACTAAACAACCCGAGAGATAGTCATTACTGTGATTTAAAGCCAAATGTGTGAATGTGCTTTGCCTACAGCAGCACTATACAGAGGTACACGAGTATTTTTTGTGTGAATTACGCTGCTGTGCTGAGGGAACAGGACTGATTAGGTTGAATAAATGTTGAGGTTAGTATTGTTCTGGAACTCTTCTGCAGTCTCCAGAAGGAGAGAACCATGCCCGTATTCAAATGTTTTACAAAATTTAAGAGGGGCCCCTCCTTTCCATTGTCTTACTTTTGAGGACTATGCAGAAAGTGATTCTAAAATACTGTTATTGTAATGCACACGTGATTTTCAATTTTCTAGGAATATCATTGTCATCTCATACATTCAGGCATTAATTAAACATTCAAGTCTTTACAGTGCCAGATGTGTTTGGCGCTAAGGATACAGGAGTCAAAAAAATAGCCAGCCAATAAATAAATATATAATTACAAATTTTGGTAAGAGCATTCATGGAAGAGAAAGGGTATTCTCACAATGTAGGTCCTTCCTGTAACTTTAGGCCTTCTACTGGAAGTAAGGCAATCCTTTTTTTCTCTCATTTCTTTTTCCCTTTACACATTTATTTTGTATATCTGTCTTTCGCTCTCTGTAAACTCGCAGCTTTCAAACATATTTTTCTTGGTGTTTGAGATGTTAAATGTTATTCACCTCCCTTAATTCTACTAAATCTGTTTTTGTTTTTTCCTCTTGACTTGATTCTACTTCCTTATTTGCCTCACAGTCATGTGACACTTAACGATGAGGGTATGTTCTGAGAAATGCATTGTTAAGTGATTGTGTCATTGCGTGAACGTCACAGAGTGTACTTAAACAAACCTAGATGATATGGCCTACTACACACCTTGGCTATATGGTACTGATTTTATGGGACACCGTTGTATATGTGGTTCATCATTGACCGAAAAGTCATTATGTGTTGCATGACTGTATATGGAATTCTTTTTGTGAAAAAGGAGGAACCATGACTATAAATTCTACCTATTTTATCCTTATCTAAAATAGACCTGCTAAATTGCTAATATTCAGAAAATTTGGGGAAAGAGCAGGATCATAATCCAGAGATAAAGAGGATTTTTGTTTCTTTGTTTACAGCTGGCCTGACCCCATTCACAGGCAGTTTGCTTAACCAAGGCAAACAAGATTTTAGCTCTGTCCTGAGATGAATATATGTAGATGGCAGAAAATACTGTGGTTGACTGATGATCCCAATTGTTCACGACTCTCTATAACTACACACTTTGCAATGTGAGTTCACAAACTCCCATTAAAAGGTGGAATGTATCTCTCTTCCTCCGGAATCTGAGCTGATCTGTGACCTGCTTTAGCCAACAGAATGAGAAGTGAGTTTATGCCACTTCTGAGTCTAGGTTTCAAGAAGCCTTGTGTTAATCTTGCCCAGATATTATGAAAATAAGCTGGAGCTATCCTGCTCGTAGATGGAATCATGTAGTCCAGTTGCCCTTATCAGCCCAGCCAACAACGAGACCATTGCCAGACATGTGAGTGAAGCCATCCTAGACCAGGTAGGTCCCAGCAATATGCTAGCTGATTGTAGATGCATAAGGAAGCTCAGTCAAACCTGGATCAGTTGAGCAGAACTACATAGCCGAACAGTAGACTCGTGAACAATAAAAAAGTTCTCATTATTTTAAGCTTCTGAGTTTGGGGTAGTTCGTTACTCAACAATAACTAACTAATAACAAATATTCTTATTTGAATGATTCCATGATTTACCAAAGGTGATACCCATTTTTCCTTTTCACCCTCTCCTTTCACTATGAAATTCTAGCCTTAGCAAAATTATTGTTTTCTTTTTTATGCTTTGGTTGGTAGGAAAATCTGAAGGCAGCACTGTGTTGGTAAATGTTTCACAACAAAGCTCTTAGGGAAAAAAAGTGTGTGTATATATGTACATACATACATAAGTTTATTATAAATTTTACATATACAAAGGATGGGTAGCACACATAAATTATAATAAAATATACAATGCTTTTTTGTAAGTTCCACATATCTAATTGATTCTCACAGACTGTTTTTGCCAGTTTTTGTAGAACTCTTGTATGCAACTATGATTTGACAAATGAAGTTACATCTCAACCTGCTACCTCTTTTTCCAATAAATTTTTTATCATTAAATCTCATACATGATTTCTTGTTGAATGGGTTGTAACTCTTGCACAAAAGTTATGTTCATTAAATGAAAACTCTTTCATCTTCAGCACTAGACACAACACACCATTAAGTGTAATTTGCATTATTAACATTTTCTCCATTGCCTTCTTTAGACTAAACAATCAATAAAACAATAAATTAAGCCCTGATTTGTAACATTAGCTACTTTCTGTGGTGAAACATTGCCATCATGACCATTTTCAAACTACCAAGGCATCACTAAAATGGAACTTGGAACAGATGCCCAGTAGCACATCATCATATGGTATTTCCCCCATGCTGATACAATAGAGTTAAATAACCTCAAGAGCATGGATAATATTAAAACAGAGCAAAATAATTGGGATGTGATGCATTTTGAGTATTTATGACCTTTATTTTTAATATAACTTATTGAATTGTTAATTTATAAAATTTAATCTTTACTGATAGCGAGTTTAACAATTAGCTCACTAAATTCCTGAAAATATTAACAATCAAATGAGCTAGCTCCAGCACACATCTGCTGAAGGATGCTGGAAACATCTGACAGTTCTAGTTATAATAATAATAATAGCTCCCAAACGTCTAGTGCTCACTAGATCCCAGGTATTGTTCTAAGTATTGTAGATTCATAATCTCATTTGCTCCTCTGTGAGGAGTAATAGCTCTGTGAGGTACACATTGTCATTATTTGTGTCTCTATTTTACAGATGAAGAAATGGAAGCACATAGAGATTGCTTAGTTAAAAACTAAACTAAAACTAAACTAAAACTAAAACTACAACTGCCTCTCTCAAAGATAGATACATTTTATTACAGATTTATTATAGGCCTATAAAGATGAAATCAATATCCTGATGAAGCTCAGAATTTAGCAATGAGAACAACGGTTCTATTGTTATGGATAAAGATCCAAGGCTGTTTAAGAGAAGGAGGCATAAATGGTGCTTGGGAAGGAAGAATGGGAGTTGGTTGAAGTCTCTGCTGAAATATATCAGCTGAATGAGAGCAGGGAGTTAGGACAAGAAGGCATTATAGGCAGAGTGGCGTGAAGTTCATGGGGCATCGTTGGAAAAGTGAGAGGGTGAGTTGTTTGGTGTGGGTGGAGTGGAGGTGAGTATGAACAAGTGATGACAGTGTGGGTGGAGAGTTAATGTGGACGAGATGAGGCAGAAAGCCTGAGGTAAGAGCGACCACAAAGCAGACACCTGCAGCTTGAAAGGGAAAGATGTGAAGCTGGAATGTGCTCTCGGGCCACCAGAAGCCTAGGTGAGTTCAAAGAACAAACTTGGTATGTGTGTGACGGTTACGTTTATTTGTTAACTTGGCTGAGCTACAGCACCCAGATATTTGTAAAACACTATTCTAGATGTTCCTGTGAAGGTATTTTTTGGGATGGTATTAACATTTAAATCAGTAGACTTTGAATAAAACAGACTGCCCTCAATAATGTGGGTAGGTCTCATCTAATCAGTTGAGGCCTCAGGAAAAAGACTGACCTCCCCTAAAGGGGGTGAAATTCTGTCAGCAAACTGCCTTAAACCCAGACCCTTCCTCAAGTGTCCAGCCTGCTGTCCTACTGCTATAGTCTGAATGTTTGTGTCCCCCAAAATTCATATGTTGAAATCTTAATCCCCAAAGATGATGGTATGATGTGGGGCCTTTGGGAGGTGTGTAACTCATGAGCCCTCGTGTATGAGATTAGTACCTTTTAAAACAGACCCCACAGAACCTCCTAGCCCCTGCTACTAGGTGAGGACACAACAAAAAGTCACAGGCTGTGAACTAGGAAGAGGGCCTTCACAAGAATGTCACCATGCTGGTGCCTTGATCTTGGACTTCCCAACCTCCAGAACTGTGAGAAATAAATTTCTGTTGTTTATAAGCTACCCGGTCTGCAGTATTTTGTTATAGCAGCCTGAATTTTCATACGACTAGGATACCTACTTTGCAGATTTTAGACTTGCCAGCCTCCACAAACGCATGACCCAATTCCTTGAAATCAGTCAATCTATCTATCTATCTATCTATCTATCTATCTATCTATCCATCCACACATTCTATTGGTTCTGTTTTCCTGGAGAACCCTAACTAAGACAATATGGAATATAGGAATGGGAGCCAGTATAGAAAGCTATGAGCAGAGAAGGGAGCTTCTGAGGTGAGAATTAAAAAGTAAAGAAGTTCTAGGTGGCTATAATTTTTTTAACAGATATAAAGATAAAAATCATTGAAATTAAGGAATCAAGGAGACTCGGTTGTTGGTTGGACAATTGTTTAGATTAGATTCTATAAGGCACAGAGTAGAAGAGAAAATGGTGAGTCAGGTGTCCTGAGACTGTGGTGAGGTGACTTGGAGGAGTTGATAAGGAGGATGAAGAAAAGATGAAAATCTAGATAGCATGAACTTATATACAAAAGGATTTTCAATGATGATGGTGGAACAGTGGTCTGGATGGAGCTTGCTGATTCCAAAAAGATGCATTTTTTAGAAAATGAATGGGGAGCAGAATATGCTACTTCTTCAAGAGTGATTGCAAGGGAAGTGATATCAATGGCAACAAATTTGCCCATTCGTTAGAGGCACCTCTAGAATTCTACATAGAATGGGTTCAATGACAACAATATGACTGGAAGGTACATTATGGACTCATCTGGAAACTTGGTTTGCATAGCAAGCAGTGGTTTTACTTCATATGTATGTTTCAGGTCAATAAAAATGCAAAGTTTTCTGAAGATGCTTATATTCACATTGCTTAAATTTATTATATGGGTGTAGCTATAGGATCACTGATGGAAATTCCTGGGGGCCAACAACCCATCCTCATCAAACCCTTGGTCTCATTGAAACAAGGTGGGACTGCCTTTGCCCTGATTGTAAGTGTGTGATAGGAGTTAAGAAAGGGTGATGATGACACATCCTCCTTGCCACTTTAGCTGTCTCCTTTCCCTTGGCATCATCTTGGTTTCCAGTGACTGAATCTACCCAAAGTATTTTGTGAGGCTGAAAGTCACTCAAGGCAGAGCAATGGGGGTGTTGTATCATCCTTAAAATTGGCCTTTTGGGTTGTTTTCAGGTTCTTTGCATTTCTTGTCTTCTTTTAGTCTTATGCTCCTTTACAACAATAGTTTCAATTTGCTTTGGAAGAAATGGTGACAAAGACGTTCTGGGGACTTCAGAACACCCGGTGCTGTGACTCGGTCCCTAGGATTAATTGTCTTTTTGAGTGGCCTCAGAGGACATGATTAGCCACAAGTGAGAGATACCACTGAGGGGTTGTCTGGCGTGGGGAAACATGCTAGAACATCACATTAAAAAACCCTTCAAATTAACTTATATATAACTGTCGTGAATTACTAAAATAAGACTCGATAGTCTGCTATAGGAAATTCAGTAAATCCATCAGCATATAATTGTTGAGCTCCTACTATATGAAAGACGTTTTGCTAAGTGTTGTGAAGAATAAAAAGATATGTAAGCCCCTTATACCTGCTTTTAGAGATACTGCAGACTAATTCGAAAAAGAAAGATCACATGAAGAAGAAATAAATAAAAATAATTAAAGTAGCATATGACAATTATTAAGGAATTGAAGAGACAGCTCTGGGTTGGGGGCTCGGGAACAGCCTCATAGGGAAAGTGAGAACTGAGACATGCTTTGAAGGATGGACTCGAATTTAATACAGTTAGATAAAGGAGGAGGGGCTGGGTACACAGAGTTTAGCCTAGGGTTGATGTAATAAAGTTTGGGCATTATCCTGTAGGCCCTGGGAAGCCATTGAAAAGTTAATATGATCTATGGAAGCCATAGTTTAGGCAGATAAGGCAAGTTGTAGAGTGGCTGACAGAGTTGCGGTTACGATATTCTTGCCAAATGTCCTGAATTTGATGTTTGGCTCTGCCATTTACAACCTGAATGACCTTTCACCAGTTACTCATATCTCTAAACCTGAATTTCACATGCAAAAAAAAAGGAAAGAAGGAATAACAGCATCTTTCTCATCATGTTTTTGTGACAATTAAGTGAAATATAAAGGTAAAAAACACAGTGCCTGAACCAGAGAAAGTTATAATAAAAATAATGATCATCATTATATTATTGGCAATAAAAGTTTGAAACCAAGTGATAGAAGTGGAGATGAAACTGAATGGAAGGAAAAATGAAGAACTGGCAAGACTAGTCTGGGTGTAGGAAGCAAAAGAGAAGGCAGAGCAAAGTGGACTCTGGGTTTAGAGCCTGAGAAAGCAGATGATACCACTAGTGTTCATGGAAAATAAGGCAGGTGGAGAGAGGCAAGTAGTGATTTTTCTAGTGTATGTACTGTCTCTGGGAAGGGACTGACATTCTTCCCAAGGTGAGGTCAAGCAAGGTCCCATAAAAGTCTAGGAAAATGGACTAGGGTGGGACTCATGGCAAGTGCTCAGCAGCGGGCAGTATGGCAGAGAGCTGGGGTCAGGGAGGTCCCATCACTGGCGTCCAGGTCAGGCCTGGAAGGTCAGGGGTGTGGTGTGTGTAAGAAGGCAACAGACGGATCCAGGCTGTAAACGAAGTGTCAGGGAAATCAAGCCGCAGACAAGATTTCAAGGATAGGCAGGAGTAAAATTTTCTCAAAAGATGATTTTCCAGAGGAATAAAGAATTGAGACTTAAGGGGATATGATGAAGGAAGATGTTGTGTGGAAAGGTGTGGTGGAATGATAGGTGAGGAGTGAGAAGGAGAAATAAGAGAGAAACACAGATATCAGAATTAAGTATTGAATAGGAACTGAGTCATTAGGAGAGGAACAGAACCTGGAACTGGAAAAGAACAGTAGAGCTGGATCAGCAGTTCTAGGGCAAAAAGCCCCGTTTTTCTTTTCTTTTTAAAATTTTATTAGTTTTATTAAATATTCAACATATCTGAACTATTTATAAACTACATATAGGTATAAGAAAAATAATAGTCACAGACATATCTAGGTTTTATCTAAAGCTTATGCAATGTGTGGGGCCTTCTTTAAGGAAAAGGACAAAATCACGAATTCAAAATTAGGTATAAAAGTTGATACTTCTCTAGAATTAAAAATTAAATCACAATAGATTACAAATTTTAAAAAAGCAGACAAGTCCTACAAATTTCACAAAAATCCAGAAAAAATATATTTATTCAGTGGTTTATTTTTGCTTTATTTTTAGTTGCATAATGGAGGGGAAGTGCAGAGTCCCGTGACCCTTTCCGTGGTGAGGGTTCTAACTGAGGAGTCGGCTCTAGCTCTGGATGTGACCTTGAGGACGCAGCTGTGAGGAGAAAAATGAATGAAACAATGGCAGGAAGTGTGGCAGCACCAAAATGTTTCATATCTGCCAATAAAAGAAAATAACGTGGAACTCTGGCTGAGGTTTAGCCTGAACAGAACATTGTTTATGCCTAGAAATCAAGCCTCTACAGGGTTAGTCGTGTCATGCATTTTTACTTGCCAGTTGTGCTGGAGTGTGATATACCAAGGGAGGAAATCTAATCAGGGAAGTAGAGGAAGGAGGGAAAAATGGGGTCATAGGGTAGAGTCTTTGAGGACATGACCTTCCTTCATAGGTATCCTGGAGAGATGGCAGTGAAAATTGAGACAGATTTTATAACAAGAATGTATTTCTATATATTTATGTAATTTAAAATGATAGATAAATTTGGTGAGGAAGGGAAAAATGAAATAGATTCATATGTCCTGATAAGCAAAGAGATCTATCATTTATTATTAAATTTTTTTAAAACCTAGATTACAGAACAGTATGAATAGTGTGATTGATTTGTGTGAAAAGGAACAAAGGTACACACACACACACACACAGATGCCCACACAAAACCATGTGGAACAATACACATCAAACTATTATTATTATTATTATTATTTTGGTGAGGAAGGTTGGCCCTGAGCTAACATCTGTTGCCATTCTTCCTCTACTTTTTGTGTGTGGGATGCCGCCACAGCATGGCTTGATGAGGGTGTGTAGGTCCGTGCCCAGGCTCCAAACTCACGAACCTCAGGCCATCACAGCAGAGCATGTGAACTTGACCACCATGCGTGCCGCTGGGCTGGCCCCCAAACTATTTTTTCATAGTGGTTACACCAGAGAAGTAGGTTTGGTGTGGAAGAGTGGGAAAGTTTTTACCTTTTTACTTAATCCAACTTTTACTTTTTTACTTTTTACAATGAGTATCTAAACAAAATTGAAGGACTTAACTAGATAGAGAGCAGTGCATGAGACTGACTGAGCTGGAGAAACTGTCAGCTATTCTGTTCCTAACCTGCCCTTCTCAGCTGCCATGGGCAGAGTGTTCCATTTCATATACCTTACAATAAACTTATCTCGAAATAAAACTTTAGATTAAAAATCAAAACAAAACAAAACCTGGGGAAAAAAATCTGTTCTCCCTGTTGGCATTTAGATCATTGATCATATAACAGGTAAATCCCAGGAATCAGCATCATATTAATTAGGTCATGATGACTAGCTCTTGCTTTATCTTTTATTTTCTCATTTTCTGATTTCTTTTCCAATCCCTATGTATTCCTAATTATTTAATAACTAACTCTTTTAATGTATAACAATGAATGAAATCTCTTTTCTTACCAAAAATGGATTAGACTATGAAACAGTTGAAACATTGCTGTCAAAATTCTCCTCTATATATTCAAAATTTTTCTGAACAATGTTCAGTTACCCATAACCTGTAACCTTACTAATCACATTTAGTCAGCCCTGAAAACTGACATGTGCAAGTGGATTCCAGAGTTTTAAATGACAATAATTCAGAGTGTTGCATGCTGCTAAAATTTTCCTGGGGAACACAAAGCCCTCCTTGGGTTATTAGGAAAAGAAAATGGACCATTGTATGTACAAGGGATTTAAAAATGAAAAGTACTATAGAAACAGTAAGAATCATTGTTATTTCTTTAATAATTATTATTCTACTCAGATAAAGATTGCCTTCTATTTAAAGTCTTTCTAATATTTTTAATATATTTATATTTCCTTCCAATCATTTTTTAAAAAACTTTTGCTTATACACAAACACCCCACTCACTTTTTCTTTTCAAAATTGAGATCATACTCTTTTTATCATTTTATAACTTTTTTCTTCATTCTGAGTGTTTTCTCATGACATTAAGTATTATTTGTAAAAATAATGTTTAATGATTGCATAATAGCCATCATATGGCTGTAATAAAATATTTATAATCATCCCCATATTGTATCAGTCAGAGTCCTGATAGGAAACAGGTGATCCACCCTACTGACACAACCAAGAGGAGTTAAATAAAGGGATACTTTACGAGTGTGGAGGCAGGCCAGGAACACCAATAAAGGATGGTAAAGTACCTGGGGCAGTTATCACGCCCCCCAAGAGGGAAGCGGAAGAATGGTTACCAGAATCAGCAGAGAGCTGTAGGGATCAGGGAGGATGTCCAAGTAGGAGCTTGGGTAGGGAACATAGCCATTGCCAACGTAAGCCTGGCAGAGAGGGAGCTAGGGAAATAAATACTCCAATTTCTTTCAGTTCTTGCCTTTCAACCTCCCAATGCTGCTTACCATTGGCCAAACATAACCGGAAATCAGAGGACAAGGAAATCTGTTTATGTGGAGTCTACAGAGGGCAGCTGCTGCCCTGGGAAGAGGGCTGTGTGGAGAGTATACCTGGACTGGTATCAACAATCAGTTAATCAACAATTAATTGTCCTCCTTTTGCTCTGTAGTTGGTATTAACAAGACCCATAGTGTAGGACTTTTGGTTTCCTATCTAGGCACACCTTCCATATTGCCATAGCCAACTGGCATTTTATGTCAGTTAGCAAAACAACGCAAAGTCACAGCCCACTGACCTCAAGCTGTTGTTTCCACAAATTTCTGTTTCTGATATCCAAGGGAAAGCAGAATCAGAGAACAAGTCAAGATCTTCAGGACGACAAATGGAAGAATCAAGATTTTTATGTCCATCCCTCTTTCTGTTATCGTACCTAAAAGGAACTCAGCATGCAGTATGAAAGGAAGCTAGACTATAGGAGACTGTTTTAATCTTTATAGCGTGGGTCTCTAAAGCGTGGCTGAATTTGGCCCTGACAATAACTTACAAACAGTAACTCAGTTTTATCCACCTACACTCTAAGAAAAGGGCACAATAAAATTATGACTCTTTGCCATTCACTTGTCATAGAATGTTGGATATAATGGGGACCAAATCCCATGAAGTTGTATGAAATGCTACCAATATGAATTTATATGATCTCTGCTAAAAAGCATTCTGACAGAAAAATACTGCATGAAATTGCTCCTTTTTCCTTAAAAGAAAACACAATTGTTCTTTGTTTTAACTGTAAATAAGAGGATATTCTTGCCTCTCCTTCCAATTCATCAAAATAGCTAAGTATGAGGGACAATTTCTTCAACAAGAATGTGAGAAGATGGCAGCATGAATCCATCCCAATATACTACCAGGTTTGGAAGGCAATGGAAAACTTTTCCTTCCTTGACTTCCTCCAAAGAAACTCTTAAACAGGCTGTATACAATGGAAAGTTTCAAACAGGATCATTTTGTATCCTGTGTCTCAAAAAATCAGTACAAATATACCATAACATTTAGAAACTTGGTGATTTTATTTTCTGCTTTGAGTTTTGGAGCTGCTATAGCAAAAACACAACAATATTCATCACCAAAATTCAATTTAGGTAACAAACCTCTTAGGTTTGTTACATAATATCAACAGTTTAAGAATCCAGAGAGACGTTACACTGGCTTAACGTAAAAATCTCACTTCTTCCATACAAAAAGTGAAACATAATTTTAATTTAATCCAGTAAATACTGTTATTGAGAACTTTACAATGTGCTAAATGTCTTATGTATGTTTCAATACTTTTATCTTTGTATACTCCGAGTAGTTAAGGATATTCACCAAAGTGGAAGCGGTGGAATAAGCATTTCAGCCCCTTTCACTCTTCTACAACTAGGGGGAATTTTAATTAATGAAATGAATTGAACAAACATTATTGAATATAAACTATGCTGGAGAGAGTGTTTTTTACATTCGATGTAAACGGCAAATATGCAGAGATATTAAGACACAAATGGTATTGTCTCTGTTCCCCAAAACTTTAAAATCTAGTAGGGTAATAAGACAAAAAGCATACTAACTACAAAGCTGAATATTATCAGCACCTTACAAGAGGAATGAAGTGCTTCAAAGGAGAGAGAGATCAAATCAGAACTGGAATACTGGAATGGGAAAATATGACAAGTGACAGGAAAAGGTTCAAGTAAGTGACACCATTTGATAAGGATTTGGTAGTATTTTTTTTTTTTTTTTACTTTTCATTTTATGGTAAGTTAGACTCACAAGAAGTGCAAAAATAGTAGAGTTCTCATGTGCCTCTCATGCAGTTTTCCCCAGTGATAACCTTACATAATCCCATTCTATTACTACCAAAACCAGGAAATCAACATTTGTACAATACTGTTAACTAAGCCACAGACCCTATTAAGACCTTTTCACCAGGTTTTACATGCACTCATTTGTGTGTGAATATGTGTGCGTTTGTCTATAGTTCTGTGGAATTTTATCACACATACAGATTCGTGTAACCATCATGGCATTCAGGACATAGACCTATTACAGCACCACAAAGAAAAGCCCTTGTGTTACCCCCTGACCGCACACTCTTCCCTCCAGTGCTAACCCTGGAAATCACTGGTCTGCTCTCCATCTCTCCATTTTCAAGAATATTATATAAACAGAATCAAACAACATGCAACCTTTTGTGACTGGCTTTTTAAATTCAGCATAATTTCCTTAAAATCTGTCTAAGCTGTTGCACGGGTCAACAGTTCGTTCCTTTCAGTGCTGAATAGTATTCCATTGAATGGATGTGTCACAGATTTTTCATCTATTCACCAGCTGAATGGAATTTGGAGATGTTTCCACTACTTGGCTATTACAAGTAAAGCTGCTGTGAATGTACACAGGTTTTTGTGTGTGAATGTAAATTTTTATTTCTCTAGGACGAACATACCCACGAGTGTGATTGCTGGGTCAAGCGGTAAGTGCACATTTAGAGGTAGGATTTTAATACATTTACAGTTATTAACCACTATAAGCATCCTTATATAAGCATTATTGTGAATTTTCCCAATTATTTATTTGAGATAAGAATTAGAATTGCTGTGCCAAGGGTATATGCAGTTTTTAAATGCTTTTGCTACATATTTTCTTCTCAAGAACAAATGTCATGCTATTTTCTAATCATTCCCACCAGAATTATGCGAGCAGGCCCATCTTCCAATCTTGAAAATAACACGAGTATTTTCCTTTATAATTATTGCCAACTTGGAAGTCCAAAATTGGTATCTTGTTTTAACTCGCACTTTGATTATTTATAAGGAGAGTATTTCTATTGAATTTGTGTTTCTTTGTGAATTTCCTACGTATATCTTTCGCCCCTTTTTGTATGAGGATTTCTTTATTTTTTTTCTAGCTGATTTGAAATATTTATGTGTTTATTAATACATATAAAAGAAAGCAATATTGCCATGTATGTTGCAAATATTTTCAAAATTTGTGGTTTGCCATTTAACTTTTTTAAAAATGCTTTTTGACATACATATATACATTTCAAACTATCATATAGGCAAATTTAACACTTTCTTCCCTTTATAGTTTTTACACTGAATATTATGTTTAGAAAGGCTTTCCCCATGTGAATGATTTATCTGTGTTTTTGTGTAGTAATTTTATGTTTTCTTTCTTTTTAAAAAACACTCATCATTATGCATTCTGGAATTTATTTCAAAGTAAGAAAGTAGGTGAGGTAAAGAACTAGCCTTATTCTTTCCTAAGTTTAGCCAGTGATCCTAACTCCATTCATAGAGTAGTTTGTCTTTCCCTACTGACTTAAAGTGCTACCTTTATGATATACCAAATTCTGACGTTTATTTGAGTGTTTCCGAAGATGTTCTTCTCTTTTATTGGTCTTTTTCTATTCCTGCACCAATATTACTATATTTTATTAAATATTGGCTTTGTGACACATCTTATAATCTACAAGTTAAGTCCACCATCACTACTTGATCAAGTATCAAGAAGTCACATTGGGATATGAGGACTTTTATTACAATTAGCAAAATGTTTAGATTTATTTGGAAATGATTAACTTCTTTTCAATGTGGAAAATTTCCATGCAGTCTCTCAGTAAAGAAGTATTGCATATTACTTGATTATTTTATTTTGGGGTGTTGTTATGAACTGATCATTTTTCATGTTTTCTATCTGGTTATCACTAGAATATAGGAAAATTTATTAAATTTGTAACAACTTTACTTAATTTTCTTATTAGTTCTAATTTGTTTTTAAAGTCATTTCATGTGGGTTTTCCAGGAAGGTAAAATAATCATTCCATATGCAAATACTGATAATTTTATCTTCACTTTACCAATATTCATACCTCCTATTTCATGTCCTCCTCTGAATGCATTGGCAATCACATCTAGAATAATGTTAAGTAAGAGGAGTAATATAATTATATTCCATATTAATCATATTTGTATTAACAGCTGTCTTAATTTTAAACCATCCTTGCATTTGGAGAATGAATACTTAGTGGGATATTATTATTATTTTGACATGTGCTAATATTTTTATTATTTTGGCATTAATTCCAATGTGAGATTGTGCTACCATAGGGTTTTGCTAATTTTACGTAAATAAGCTCTAAAGCTTTCCTTCATTTTCTGTCCTCTAAAACTATTTAAATAACATGAGAATTATTTGTTTGGGAATATTTGGGGGGAAAATCTACTCACACATCCAGTTGGGTCAGGTACCTAGGGCAAGGGGAGAGTATTCTTCAATACCTGTCTTCATGTTCTATATAATTATTTGTTTCCTGGAATTTCCCATCTCTTCTTTAGCCCACTTTGCTGTTTTGTTTACACGTATTTTCTTAAAAAATAATCTATTTTCGTTAAGAATGTCAAATTTATTGCCTAGAACTGTACAAAGCATTCTATTTGTGACTTAGTAATTTACTCCTTTTTTTTTTTTTTTTTGGTGAGGAAGATTGGCCCTGAGCTAACATCTGCTACCAATCTTCCTCTTTTTGCTTGAGGAAGATTGTCGCTGAGCTAACATCTGTGCCAATCTTCCTCTATTTTGTATGTGGGATGCCACCACAGCATGGTTTGATGAGCCGTGTGTAGGTCCGTGCCCAGGATCTGAACCTGCAAACCTCTGTCTGCCAAAGGGGAGCATGAGAAGTTAATCACTATCCTACTATGCTGGCCCATAATTTACATTTTTAATGAAAAAAACTTAGAACCATTAATTGAATTCTTTCTGAGTATGGTATTACGTAAAGAGAAGTAAAAATTAAAATACCGTTTGCCTTAAACTTAGTCAAAATTTTTGTTCTTTTTTTCCCATTTCTGTATTTTCCCCCAAAGAAGGAACATTTAGTTCATATCTGTTTCCACACACTTTTTTCTCTCTCTTGATTGTGATCTTTTTCACATCCTCTCTTCCTAGTCCCCTTTAACCTGAATTTTGTCCAGCCTTTTTTGCCTCCTCTCTTCCTTCAAGAAACAATTACAACTTAGAAAGAATTGAGAATAACATATTCCCTAAATGCTTCAGTTAATCTATTCCTCACCACCTGAGCAGAATTATAATTCCTGGGAAGAAACAGTGTGTGATTTCTTAGAACTCTATAGTCTGATTTAATAGGAACCTTTCAGACAGTCACATATGTAGCCTTGCTTGCTAGACAGAGGTCGAGTGGAGTAAGCTTACTTAGGAGAAGTACCTTTCTGTGGATGCTCTTCTGCCTTCTAGCTTCAATTACTTTTAGCTTAAGAAATATGAACAGAAACAAGTAACTTGGAATGAAAGACAAAAATGTGGCTCCATGCTAATAGACACAAGTGGCATTAATGAAGAGGACCTCACAGTCCAAGGAGTGTATTCACTTGTTCTTTATGATAGTTTATAATCAATCTTGACACTTTACTGTTTTTCAAGTTGGGGACTTTCGGATATAAGGAAAACAAATTGACCCAAGTCACTTCAAGAAAAGATGTTTAATGAAGGATAAACATAGTAGCAGAACCAGAAGACCACCAGGATCTGAAGCGTTAGGAGGACTTTTTGCACTCATTGCTCTCATAAGTCCCAGAAAGGACCCAGTTCCTATCCACTTCAGCCTACTGCTCCTCCCAAGAAACGTGTCATACGGTCCCTGCCGTTAAGGAGCTCACAGTCTAACTAGATGACCTCTAAAATAGGAACGGCCTCCTGCTTGCCAACTGTCTGAAACCCCACAGAAATAGGTTCACTAATACCAGTGTTATTTAGGGGAAAGATGCTCTGTATCTGATGACTAGCAGAGGAGGGACAAGCAAAGGAAAATTAGAAATTGTTTTAGAAGACATAAAATGGATTTTTTTAATCAATCTTGCATTTTATGTTTTTTTTTTAATCTTAGTACTTACTTGAGAAATAGTCCTTTTTCATCCCTCCCCCAGCTTTCAGTGCCACTTAAAGAAAACAGCAGAGGATATGTACTATTGTGCTCTAATTACAGTCGAGGGCACAGTGGCATGTGACTGTGGTATAATAACTAAAGCCCTGGAGTGCCTTTTTATTCCATTAAAAATGACCTTAGCTTTGGATCACAGAGCTTTGCATTGATTTGTCTTTTTTGTGGTTTCCTCTCCACAGGTCTGCTTCCTCATACAGGGTGAGGCATTGAATCGTGACACACAGGGGTCAGTGAAATTAACTGTCTTTCCCGTGAGAAATAATTCATCATTCAGCATTTGCTATCAACATGCCTATGCTGTGAGCGAATGAAGTCACATGAAGTGTATGGAAGTTGTGGAGCAGAAGGGCATTATATAAATATAATTCAGTATTTATGATAGAGACAACAATAATTTTCTCATCTGCAAATAGTAGACATTTGGGCTGCAGAAAAGGAGATGTTGATAAATTCAGTTGCTGTAAAAAGAAATTATTCTAATTGCTTCTATGGAAGTCGTATCTTCTTGTGACTAATTTAAATTTTGTTTTCTGCCTGTTTCAACAGGTCTTTTAAAAATGATGATTAATATTAGACCTGATCGTGTCCTCTAGTGGAAAGGCTTCCCAGACTTCTCTAGAAGTGAGGAGGCGCCTCTGTTCTCAGCACAGGCAGTGTGGGTCTCATCTCACTTTGTCTCTGCACTGAGTTCCCATTTAGGAAACACGAGCTAGAATGGGTGGTGTGAGCTGGGATCATTCAAATCGGTCTAAAAAATATCTACTAAGGGCTTACTGCAAGTGAGATTTATACTAGACGATGTGAGAAGGATACAACATGAAGGAGAAAGCCAGTGATTCTTACCTTATCCAGTTTAGAAAGTATACTTGAACCCAAGGGCTATGTACCAAAATGTTGACTGAAGTGTCGTCTATAATAGCGAAAAGTCAGGAATGACTTACATGCCTTCAATAAGATATTGGCAAAATAAACTATGAGATACCCAATAATGGAAAATCCTTCACCATTTGTAAACAGTGAGGTAGATTTCTATGTGGACAGGTCTCTGAGACAGAATGTTAGAGAAAAACTAACTATAAAAAGTAATACAGCTAGTATGGTACTCTATGCAAACTCACACGAGACTAGATATTTTCTCCATAATCATCAGATGCATAGCGAACAATCTTGGAAAAATACCCTCCAACGTATGTCCTCCAACTGCACAGTGCCAGGAGTGCTGTTCACGCTGGAGATGAGTTATTTGATGGCAGTCTCACAGCCATCCCTGATGTCCCTGTACCAATCTGATGACTGGTTAGCTTAGGGGAGAGAAGGGGACCAGTGTTAAAGATAATTGTCAAAGGAAACTTTAGCTGTTATCTACAATGTTTTAATTCTTAAAGGAGATTACACTAATGAATTAAATATATATTACATATTAACTTAAAAGTGAGTAATGCATAATTACTGCTTTCCAGGTGTTATCAATCTAGAGGAGAAATAGATGTATACTCAAGTAATTCTGATGCAAAACAAAGTGTGATCAGTGCTATTCTCGATTTCTAACCTCAAGAGGTTGGAATATGAAGGTGGGAGGGAGCCTGTCTCTCTGCTTCCTGAAGGAGGAGAGATTTAGAGAAAGCATCCTTAGTGGAAGGAAGACTTTTTACTGTACAGCATTCTGGGCAGCTCTGGTAGTATCATTAACGGTCATCCATCCACTCAACCGTGTCAGATGATGTAATCCAGGAAAGGAGAGGAAGGCACCGGAGGCAGAGCCAGAGGGAAGGTTCTAGCCTATATTCATTAGGAATGGCTTGTTTGCAATTAAATAAACCTGATTCTGGCTCTCTAAAGCCAAGGGGAATAATTGGTGGGATAATAGGGGTTCACAGTAACAATGGGAGGCTGGACGACTGAACTTGGAAAATATAGGAGGTACCAAACACCTTGAGGAAGCAGGAAAAATGGTGATGCAGGAGAGCACAAGATCTCTCATTTAGCAATAACAGGCTGAACACGAATAAAATCCAGTAACGCCATCATCTTTTGTACCATATTAACTCTGATTGGTCCAGACTAAATCATATGCACTTGGCTGCTAGAGAGGAAACAAAGGAGAGAAACAGTGTGCTCAGCTTCCGCAGTGGATGGCAAGGTATCCGTAAACACAGCACTATGGGACCCCCCCTGAAATAGGAATGGAGTGGGCAAGCTGGAGAACCCACAGGGAGAAGTGGTTATTAATTGGGTACTTAATAAGTACAAAGTACTGTTCTAAGCACTTTATATGGACATTATCTAATTTAATAGTCACCATAACTCTATGAGTTAGGTATTATTATCACTATTATTATTCCCATTTTACAGATGGGGTAAGTAACTTTCTCAGGATTGCACAGATATTGACTATGTAGTTTGGCTCCTAAGTCCTTATTTTTAATGACCTGCTACTGCAGATGTCCACTCTGTCCCCTCCTAGCCTTTTTGTTCTACTATTTCCCACAGGAATATGAAACACTTTAAAACAGTGAGACACATTATCCTTAAAGCAACCCAAAGGGTTTTCGCATCTGTAATTTCAGTTCTTCTTGTCATACCTCCAAATTTACAGTGGGAAAATATTCTGATTCTTATTTTTCTGATACCAAAGGAGGCAATTATGAATTATATGACTTGCCCAACTGCCCTCTCAAATAAGAGTTAAATTGAGACAAGAACTCAGAACCATTGAATTAATAAGTAACCAATTCATACCTTTAGTCAGGAAATTATGACTGCCTCCTTCAATGTGGTTTCTAGGACTAGTTCTCATTTTTAAAATATGCACTATAAACCACAGATTGGAATAAGTCATCAATCCTCCCTGTTTGAAACTGCCCAATGGTTCTCATCACATTTAGAATAAAACTTTAACTCCTCGCAATGGCTACGAAGATTACAGGAGTCTGCCCCACCTCCTGGGCCTCCTATCCTTCCACTCTGTCCCATGGTCTTCACCTCCCCCTTGTCCCCAGATATTCCAAACTAGAGTCTGCCTTCAGACTTGAACCATCGTTCCTTCTGCTTGGAATGCTCTTCCTCTAGTCTTCACATGGCTGACTTCTTCTTTCCTTTCAGCTCTTAACTTAAATGACATCTTGAAGACAACTTTCCTGACAACCCAATCTAAAGTAACTCTCCCTCCATATCCCTTCACCCTGTGTAAATTTCCTCATAGCACTTATTGGCATGGAATTTTCTTGTTTATCTCTTATTCTATTGTTGATTGATAGATTCTCTTCTCTAGCATGTAAATTCCATGAGAGCACCATTCTTGTCTGTCTAGTTCAATGCATTTCCCAAGCCAGGACCCACAACTGTATGTGGCACAGAATAAAATGTTCACAGAATAAATTGTTTCCAGTTTACCCAGCCATTCAAGTTTTCCCTTTACCACTCAAAGGTCAAGTAATTGTAGCACAGTAAGTCTTGTTTGGCCTTGGGAAAATTTCCTTAGTTTTATAGTTCAAAAAGATGGTACAGAAAAGTAAAGTAACCTGCCCAAGTTCATAGCAAGGTGAAAGCAAACACAGACTAAAATCTAGGTCTTTTCACTCCAAAATAGAGCTCTTTCAGCACATCGTGCTGTGCACACTCTGAATGAGGAGCTCAGGTGACCTTTGATTTATAATTTCTGTGGCCATCATCCATGAGAGGCAGTACAGTTATACACAGGTGTTGCTTCTCTGAAGATGAATATATTATCACTGGGATGGTTGGGCGCCTGAACTGATGATAGTGACAGGTCTATGTTGAGCACTTTCCATGAGCTATGCACTATTTCAAGAGCTTAACATGTTTTAATTCATGTAATCCTCATACAATCCCTATTAAGATATATTACAGTCATGCACCGCATAACGACCCTTCGGTCAATGATGGATCGCGTATACGACGGTGGTCCCATAATATTAGTACCAGACAGCCTAGATGTGTTGTACACTATACGATCTAGGTTTGTGTAAGTACACTCTATGATGTTCTAACAATGATTAAATCACCTAATGAGGCATTTCTCAGAATATATCCCTGTTGTTAAGCGACACATGACTGTATTATCATTTCCGTTTGTAGATAAGGTATTTGAGGCACAGATGTTTAGGAATTTTCTCAGGGTCATACAGCCAGTAAGCTGTGGAGGTAGGATCCAAACCTAGGCAGTCTACTACAAAGCCCTTGCTTTTAAGCATTAATGCTATTCTGTTTGCTGTGCCATGAGGCACAATTTGTCCCTCAAAACACCAATCAGTTTCCATTGAGACAAAATCACTAAGAATCTTGGTTGAATTGTGAGGCAAATGGGAATCAGTAGGACAGTTGTCATCAGTGCAGTATTGGCTGAACTGACTGTCTTACTTTTTTAGGCTTTAATTTTCTTTGTACAAAGGTCGGCAATCAAAGAAATAGAACAAACACCATTGAGTCACCGGCTTCCGAGATACTGAACGGTGCTTTATTGATGGCAGGTGTATAGAGAGCTTCCTGGAACATGTTGTTTACGAATAAAGAGATCTTTCTGGCATTAAGAGAGTGGAGAGTACATGGATCCTGCTGGTCTGGGAGCATGACACACTAAATAATTGATTAAAGAGGAGTTGCTTCCCTGCTCCTCCGTGAAGGCCAGAGTGCTTCATTAAAGCTGGTCTCTGAAGTCAGAGATGGCAGCTGCGCTGGAAGGAAGGCACTGTGCTGGGGAGTTTCAAGCGATAGAGCAACGAAGCCTCTCTCACCTGATTGGGAGCAAGCACTCCCCTTTAGATGAAGAGCTCTCTGTTTCCTCACTGAATGGGGACAACTTCCTGAGCTAGAACTCTTTCCACATTCTCTTTCTCAATTCCACTAGGTTTGAGTTATTGACTTGCCATTCTGATTGCTACCGAAATTTCTTTTAAAAGTAAATCAGAGATAGAGTCCAGCAGAATGGAGAATCTCAGATATAGAAAGAAATAAACTGTTTTCACGAAGATCAGAGTACAAAGTGGGTATTTGGATTAAATATTTCATTTGATAACATAAGTCAATGACATATCTTCCTCATCACCAGTTTTTAAACCCCATAGGTTTATAATTTTTGGAATTTTCTGGCATAGCATGAACTGCTTTGATAATAAAGTTTGACCTTAAAATAGATGCTTTTACTTCCTTACAATCACATTTCAGATTGACTCTATCCAGAAGTGATGACTGAATTGTTTCTCTGATATTTTCTGGAGTGATACAGACCTACTGATGCTCTGAAAGACGGATGGCTGAGCGTGCTCAGAGATATCTGGGCCAGAAAGTTGTTGTCAAATCTGCTTGAGGTCGAACCTTTATTAAAACACTTTACTCTCTATTACTGTGTAGCTAAACCCAGCACACATACTGTAAACATCCAGACCTCACTTAAGAAAATATTTTCATCTTAGCTTTAATAATTATCACAATTAACTAATTGAACGCTTGCTTTGTAGAAGGAAAAGGCACAGGAAGTCATAAGATTGCCAAAAATTTTCAAACTAATTAGCAAATATATAAAATTTAAACCTATTTCCTCTACTGCATCTCCCCCTGCTCCGCCCCAATAAAAAAACAACTGCAACTAATGTTCATTCTAGGAAACGTATTTGAGAGACCATATAAATTTACCCTTTAACTGGTCGAAAAATGTACTAGTATCAGCAATTTAAAACTGGTTCGACACAAATAGTAGAAATAATATGAGCATGGGGCCGGCCTGGTGGCACAGCGGTTAAGTTTGCACATTCTGCTTCTCGGCGGCCCAGGGTTCACTGGTTCGGATCCCGGTGTGGGCATGGCACCACTTGGCAAAAGCCATGCTGTGGTAGGCGTCCCACATACAAAATAGAGGAAGATGGGCATGGATGTTAGCTCAGGGCCAGTCTTCCTCAGCAAAAAGAGGAGGATTGACAGCAGTTAGCTCAGGGCTAATCTTCCTAAGAAAAAGAAAAAGAAAAAGAAAAAGAAAAAGAAGTAATATGGGCCACTAACATGAGACCTGGATCTCTAATTAGCTGTCTGTCCTTTGGCGAGTTGTTCAGCCCCTATAATCTTCACTTCTCATCGCTTTAAACTGGGACTAATACTGTATGCTCTTTGCAAACCTGTTAAGATTGCTACCAGTATTAAAGCAATATTTGTAAATTAAATATGCTCTACAAATGCAGGATATTACAGACCTTAAATCGCTAAGCTCTGTGTCAAAGTTTTGTCCTCAGAGTATATTTCTCTAAGTGGGACGTATAATTTAGAACTATAGTGCTATTATCAAAAAGCCAATTTTATCTTTCAATGTTTTTTTAAATACCAGCCTGAGAATTAAAGAAATAAAAATCGATAGACCTTTTGGATTTTATTTTTAGATTCAGCCTGAGAACTGAAGTTTCTGGGACTGCGTAAATACTGCTTACCCCTGTCTAGCAGTAGTGTCAATCAAAACGGCAATATTCCAAGTTTTTCAATGTTATCAACAGACTTTTCTTACACTGCCAGTAATGCGAATTATCATTCCTTTAAAAAGAATTATATAATGACCATTTTCTTCTCCTGATAAGATTTCTGTTTAGTCACCTTTGATTCTTTGAGGAAAAATCAAGTCCTGGGGAAACACCTGCTTTGGAGAGACTATGAGAAAGCCGCTTGGTCACCAAGCCAGTTACATAAGTGACAGAATATGCCGCATTGAAAGAAATATCAGGAGTTTAAACCAATACTTGTATTTCTTTTTAAAAATTGATTTAAAACTGACACTAGTGAATTTTGAAAGTAATAGTCACTGGGCAAGGAAAAAAAGTTATCAGAAAGCACAAAATAAATAAGAACATGTGTTTGAGTAAACAAAGCAAAAAGCATCTCACATAAAGTAAATAAAGTAAAAACAAAAAGGAAACTGCAGGGGCTGGCCTGATGGCATAGGGGTTAAATTTGCATACTCTGCTTCAGCAGCCCAGGGTTTGCAAGTTTGGATCCCAAGCACAGACCTATGCACTGCTCATCAAGCCATGTTGTGGCAGGTGTCCCACATATAAAATAGAGGAAGATTGGCACAGATGTTAGCTCAGGGCCAATCTTCTTTAGCAAAAAGAAGAGGATTGGCAACTTATGTTAGCTTAGGGCCAATCTTCCTCACCCCAACATAAAAAAAGGAAATTGCGTTGACACAGTAGTGGAGAAAATGACTCTAGTATATCTTTAAAAATAGTATCAATTTACTAGAAGTGAAACTGAAACTAAAGCACTAAAATATAAAGCAGCAAGGGATATTTCAATAACGTCTCTGCCTCAGAAGATGTAAAACCATAAAACTATAGGCAACACAGCAATTTCTGAAGATTTAATGCAAAGGTACAATTAATTATTCTAGAAAAGCCAATTAAAAAGTAAATCCAAACATTTTGTTGCCTCCATAACTTATCTTCCCCAGAAAACAAAAAGGTCAAAATCTCTTATGTCATATTAAGCCAATGCTTCAAGTTTCTATTTCCAATCCACGTAGAGAATCATAAAAATTCCAAATTCCTATAAACATAAACTTTGCACTCATATGATTATTGTCCTGATGTTTATGGCAGACTTTCCCGTGTGAGCAGTCAAACAGATTAAAAAATGTCCTTCAAGAGCTGGCGCAGTGGCATAGTGGTTAAGTTCGTGTGCTGCACTTTGGCTGCCTGGGGTTCATGGATTTGGATCCCAGGCACGGACCTACACACACTGCTCATCACGCCATGCTGTGACAGTGTCCCACATACAAGATAGAAGAGGATTGGCACAAATGTTAGCTCAGGGCCAATCTTCCTCATCAAAAAAAAAAAAAGGTGTCCTTCAGAGAAGAAGGTTCTGGTTCTAATATTTATTTAACTCTTTATAGGAGTAGGGAATGTCTCCCTCACCTGAACAGAAACGTCTTCTGCCAGGAAGACTTTGTTCCACAGGAAGTCAACCCAAGGAGTTGCCCATGATTTTTCCCTGTAATGATTCAGTTGAGAGAAAACTTAACCTGGAGTCAGAACCTGGGTCTGAACTCCAGCACTGACACCTATATGCTGAGTGACCTCGGGCAATTCAATGAACTTCTCAAGGCTGAGCTTTGTCCAGCTGTGAGATGTGAGTCGTAATAGCCTAAGTCACAGGTTGGTGAGAGAGTCAAATATAACAATATCTGTGAATGTGCTTGGTAAACTGAGAAATGCTAATAAATGCACAGCAAATATAGTTCCTGAAAGGGTATTTCAAATTAAGTACTTGCTTTGAGTTTTACAGAGTGATTTAGATGGAAAAACTCAGTGAAGTGTGAGCTCTTTTGCTCTCATTTTGTACAATAGCCCCGGTGTTAATTATTCCTAACCAACTCCATGTTTGGGAGGTATGCATTTAACTTTGAAGCCTGCCCCACAAGATACTACAAATATAAAGTGTCCCCAAACTGTTTTCTTCTTGGAATTACTGCCCTGTGCAAGAAGCACAGAGGTGGCTTGTTCATATTAACATACCCAGATAGTGTGAAAACATTGCACCAACGACCGCCTTTTCACATGCCATTCCACTAGTTTTCCACATGTCTGCCCCCCACCTCAGGCAAGACTATTTGTCTGCCATCTCGTTCATACCACTTGATTGTTTCCACGTCTATATTTTTAGATGCTGTTTACTTCATATATTACCCACCATTCTCTACAGCAACGCATTATTCTTACCCCCTTAAAGAGCTACCTCCTCTGGAAAACCTTCCACAATTGGCTCTCATTCTTCTTTGTTAATTCTATTTTCAACCTCACACTTAGAAGAGAGTCATGTAAGATTCGATATTTCTGTAGACATTGATGGAGTTTTAGGACACCACATGAAACTAAGACTGTGTCTGCATAATGAGAGTAGATCCATTAAATAATTTCAATCAGTTCACCGCAGCTTTAAAAAAAAAAAAAACCAGAAATACAAAACTAGTCCATCCATTTCCCATTTACAAAGAGAAACTGCCATGAGTCAGATTAGAAGTGATGTTGGTCCCAGTTCCTCTCACACTCCAACTTCATGTCTGTATGCGTGAGTGTGTGATTGTGTGTGTGTGTGTGTCTGTCACCTTCTCAGCTGCTTAACTCCTTAGCTGCTTAACCAGTAGGACATAGAGGAAATTCACTGGATAGGAAATTGTATTCTGTGCTGCTGCTAATTTGCTGTGAGTCTTAAGTAACCCACTGCAGCTCAATTGTCTTCTGTAAAATGAGTGTGTAATACTAGATGATCCTTAAGGTCCCTCCATGTGTATATGAGCTACAGACAAGGAGAAATCAGTAATATATCTATGCCACATCATATCTAAAAGACACTTTATCATTCTCTACCATGTTATCTACAGTAAATTTAGATAAAGTTTCTATACTTTATATAGATATTATTGTATGAGACTAAAAACAAAATGAAGCAAAAGGAAAGAGAGTGAAAAATGTGCTTCTCTGGGCTTTTTTTCAGTGGGGTATATTGCAGACTGGCGTGATAAGTCCAAATGTTGCAACTTGTTCATCTGGTGCCACGAGAAGCCCTGCAAAAGAGTGGAACCCTCTCCACGATTAAGTTCCTGACCCCTAACTGCTTACTGCCCCACAAATCTGAGCCCCAGAGTCTCTAGATCCACTGTCTTCACTAATTAAAAAGACTTTTCTTTCTGCTAGGTGTTTGCCTCACTCTTGACTGCTAGAGCTTTGGAATGGAACCGAAAACTATACAGGTGGCCTCCTTGTACCAGCCCCTAAGGTGGAGTTGGGTCTACCTGTTGCTACTACTGCTGCTACTGCTGCTCTGGGCAGCCTGATCCAGGGTTCTGGATCAGCAGGTACAAAGAACAGCATCTTAAGTCTTAGATCAAATCATTCCTCTTGATTAAAAGACTCTAACGTACCCGTGGGCAGTTGATGGATGACCTCGGGACTTTTCAAGTTTGGTAGACTTTCTAAGGCTTACCAAATGTTTATTGAATTACTAAACCAGAATGAGTGACATTTTAAGGGAAGTTCTCCATGAGCTGTGATGGTGAGCTGAAACCGGGAGGATAAAGTGTAACAGAAATAAGTGTCCAGTTAGGTTGATATTAATAATAAAAGAGCTTTATGTGGGTATAGATTTTCACAGATTGCAAATCATTTACACATACTTATTCCAGTCAATACCTACCAAATAATGGCATATTCCTATATTATCACTTTTTAATAAATAAATAAACTCTAATTCAGGTGGTATAAACAACTTGCCCAAAGTCACACATCTAGTAAATTGCTGACTGACCTCAAGGTCAGGTCTTCTGATTTTAAGTCCTGGGTTCCTCCTAAGATATATTAACGCACTGCATGCAGCTAAGGGACTATGTGTGTTAGATAGAAGGAGCCCTGTCTTCATTAAGACACCTTTGCAGAGTAGCAATCTTAACTTACCTTCATGAAAATACGTTATCTAGAACAAGACTAAGCATCCTATTGAATTGTATATTGGCAGGCCACATCTGGAGCACATATTCTATTCTGAGTATTATATTGAAGAGTCATAAAGTAGAGAGTTGCCAAGAATTCATTCTAGTGGTTAAAGTTCTGAAAACTACGCCTTAGGAAGGGAAACTGAAGGAATTTTGGATATTCAGTCGGGAAAAATGAATATTGGTAGTGGTGGTGGAGGGTGGGTGATATGGACAGGGAAAGTATGTTCATTGCCTCCAAAGCTCTGAGCAGCTGTTCTATCAGACAGATTAGACACATAGCTCCAGGGGCCAGCATAGAACTGCTGAAGAGAAATTATCAAGGTCATTTTTTATTCAATATAAAGAAAAATTTCAAAAAGTCAAAGTTGCTCAAAAATTGAGTACATTTTCTTGTGAGGTAAAACTTGTAAATAACCAGGCAAAGATCAGTAGAGCCTTTGTGGTGGATGATTGCAGTTGGGCACTGGCTGCGATGGTGGAGTAAACACTCTTTAAGGGCTTTGCTCAGGGCCTCTAGGATTCCATGGTTTAACCTTTCTCTAAAATAATTAAGCTTGATCAGGGGGCAAAAACACATCTATTCTCATAACCAACATTTCCGGGGGTACCTACATTCCACTATTAGTGCTTACCATATTATCCCAAAATGTAGCAGCTTAAGATACAAATCTTGTGAGTCAGAGCCATGGAGAGGCCTCCACGTGGTCTAGCACTCAGCTGGCAAGGCTCTATGCTGGGGCAAGGAGGTGGGGGAACTGACGACTGCAAGCTGGCATCATTTCGAGCTGTACCGTCCAATACAGTAGGCACTAAGCATATGTGGCTACTGAAGTACTTGAAATATATCTAGTCTGCATTGAGTTGTGCTCTACACACACACACACTATTTCAAAAACTTAGCAGAAAAAAAGAATTTAAACTATCAGTAATTTGTATATTGAAATAACATTTGGATATATTGGGTGAAATAATATACATTAACAACATGAATTTCACGTATTTTTTCAAAATTTTTAAAATGTAGTTAATAGAAAATTTAAAATTATATATGTTGGGCCGGCCCGGTGGCGCAGCGGTTGGGTTTGCACGTTCTGCTTCTCGGCGGCCCAGGGTTTGCCTGTTCAGACCCGGGTGCGGACATGGCACCACTTGGCAAGCCATGCTGTGGTAGGCATCCCACATATAAAGTAGAGGAAGATGGGCATGGATGTTAGCTCAGGGCCAGTCTTCCTCAGCAAAAAGAGGAGGATTGGCAGTAGCTAGCTCAGGGCTAATCATCCTCAAAAAAAAAATAATAATAATATATGTAGTTCGTATTAAATTCTTCCTGGACATTGTTGATCTCAAGGTGTTCTTTTAGTCACATATATGGTGCTTGATGCTGGATATTGACTGACATCTCAGCTGGGCAATTGACTGGGGCAGGTACATGTGGTCTCTTCACGCAGCCAGGGCTTCCTCTCACTGGGGTAAGTCTCAGGATTGTTGAAACGTTTGTTTGGCAACTCGAGGCTCCCAAAGCAAGCTTGCCAGTATGCAAGGCGAAAGCTGCATTGGCTTTTTTGACTTAGCCTTGGAAGTCATGTGCATCACTTTGCTGCATTCTGATAGTTACCAATAAACCATAAGCAGCACAGATTTGAGAGGGGGGACACACGGTAGTAGAGCATGTGGGATGGGGGCTATTGTAGCCTTTAGGAAAATACAGTCTTCCAAAGCTTGTTACCAGAATAGACCAGCAGAGTTATGAAATTTCCTTCTCCAGATTTAAAGACCCATTCCTGAAGTTTACATGAAGTCCTGGATGTGAGTTAGAGTTATTCTAAAGAGACTCTCAAATCTTAAAATTAAGCAAAGATGTTATGCTTAGCAATTGCATTAACAGCCATTATCAAGTGGGAACGTAGTTTAAAATGCAAACTGTCATTTAAGCATTTAAAAAGCTGTCCACATGCTAAGGAAACAATCATCAATCCAGTCTGGTGGTCACAGAGTTGAATCACACACAACACAGAATACTTCCAGTTTTTAGGGGTTTTTTTTTTGGTTTATTTATAGTTAACTAATACAAGCATGTTCCTAATTGCTAAGAGATACATGTTCAAAACTGGCAAAAATCTTTCATTTTTACAAATGTACTTAAAATTTTCTTCACGTTACACCTTTTGAATGTTATTTAACAAGTTATACAATGTGGGTGTGAAGATGTGTAATATGTGTTGGCTTAAGAATAATGAATGATTTGTAACAAGTATAAAATTATTTTATAAGATGTAATTTATTTAATATATTACCCTATATTTGCTTTTTAGATGGGATTGTGGGGGTGGTGAAGCTACACCCAGAGCATGAAATGTCATAAAGCTTAAATCAACATTTGACTTTAGTCAAACAAATGTAATTGACTCAGAGGGCTCCTAGTAAATATAGAGTTCTGGAAATGAATGACTGTTGAGTTTTGCATGTGTTTATTTTTTTGTGTGAGGAAGTTCTGCCCTGAGCTAACATCTGTTGCCAATCCTCCTCTTGTTTGCTTGAGGAAGAGCAGCCCTGAACTAACATCCGTGCCACTCTTCCTCTACTTTCTACGTGGGTCACCACCACAGCACGGCTGATGAGTGGAGTAGGTCTACACCCCGGATCTGAACCTGCACACCTGGGCTACCAAAGCAGAGCACGCAGAGCTTTAACCACTTGGCCATGGGTCCAGCCCCTTGCCTGTGTTTTTCTTTTCCTTAAATATTAATAGAGAATTGTCAATGTAAAGTTAGTTTAAATGTTCAGTGTGCACTGTTCCTTTTTCACTTCCTCTTCAGAGTTTCATTTGCTCAGATAATTTGCACTTTGATATTAATTTATTAATACAAATTATTATTTTCACTATCACTTATTTACTTATTTATCAATCAGAGAATAATCCACAATAGTTTATTTTTAATTTGCATTTAATGTTAAAGAATCCTTTTACATTCCCCTGGGTTATAAGCCAAAAGCACCAGCCTGCAGCTCATTTTGAAATGCCTCATCAGTAGATGATTTGATGAACAGTTAATTGAACTGGGCAATGGGAGTGAGAGAATACAAAACAATAAGAACAACAACAAAACCAAAAGTAGAATTAAACAAGCCTGCATTATTTGCAAATGTTATCAGAATTCTGCACTGCCTCTTAATTCGGGCTGGCATTTTATTACTCTTCATGCAGCAATCAGAGCAAATTGAAGGATTTCCCTCTTCCTCCATAATGGCAGCCAGATTAATGTGTTTGAAAAGCACACGTGACATGGGCTGGATTTTACTGCACATAGAGAAGACGTACAGCTCTGCTCCTAAAATTTGCTTTCTAAATAACAAAGGATCTTGAAAGGAATCATGAAACTAAAAATAAGTTCTAGTACCTTTCGAAAGGATTTTCACTTTCAGCCTTTTGCTGCATTCCCTTTTCTTGTGTAAACAAGAAAGACAAACAGATAGCATAGGATACAAATGTTCTCACTTTAGTCTTACAGAGAGATGGGCAACTACTGAGTGAATTGAAGAGAGAGCTACACG
Organism: Equus quagga; assembly: GCF_021613505.1. Taxonomy (NCBI): domain Eukaryota; kingdom Metazoa; phylum Chordata; class Mammalia; order Perissodactyla; family Equidae; genus Equus; species Equus quagga. The sequence continues at coordinate 47,981,158 of NC_060277.1, forward strand.
AAATAACTTGAAACAAAACTAAACAAAAATCTTTTAGGTCTCAACTTATCTAAATTAAGTAACAAATCTGATACATAGGATGCTATTAAAGTAAAGGTTAATAGCATGGGCTTTGGATTATACACATGTAGGCCATATGTCTTCTCATCTATAAAATGAGTGTGAAAAAACTAGTAGGATTTTGGGGAAGATTAAATAAGAAAAGATAAATCAATGGCTTGACACAACACATTGTGAACACTCATTGTTGTCATTATTAGAATCCAGTAGGATATCAACCAACTGGGTCTAGAGAAAACACACCTCAACATAATAAAGGCCATATATAACAAGCTCACAGCTAACATCATACTCAACGGCGAAAAGTTGGAGCTTTTCCTCTAAGATCAGGAACAAGACAACGGTGTTTGCTCTTGCTGCTTTTATTCAACATAATACTGCAAACCCTAGCAGAGCAAATAGGCAAGAGAAAGAAATAAAAGGCATCCAAATCAGAAAGGAAGAAGTAAAACTGTCCCTATTTGCAGATGGCGTGATCTTATATACAGAAAACCCTAACGAATCCACCAAAAAACTGTTAGAATTAAAAAGCAAATTCAATAAAGTTGAGGGATACAAAAGCAACATAGGAAAGTCAGTGGTGCTTCCATACACTAATGAACTATCAGAAGAGAAATTAAGAAAACAATCCCATTTACAATTGCATCAAAAAGAATAAAATACCTAGGAATAAATCTAACCGAGGAGGTGAACTACACACTGAAAACTATGAGACATTGATGAAAGAAATTGAAGAAGACACAAATAAATGGAAAGATGTTCCATGCTCACAGATAGGAAGAATGAACACTGTTAAAATGTCCATGCTACCCAAAGCAATCTACAGACTCAGTGCAATCCCTATCAAAATTCCAATGGCATTTTTCTCAGAAATAGAACAAATAATCCTAAAATTTGTATGGAATCCCAAAAGACCCCAAAGAGCAAAAGATATCTTGAGAAAGAAGAACAAAGCTGGGGGAATCATGATTCCTGATTTCAAACTATATTACAAAGCTATAGTAATCAAAACAATATGTAGTAGTATAAAAACAGACACATAGACAAATGGAACAGAATAGAAAGCCCAGAAATAAACCTAGATATATATGGTCAATTAATTTACGACAAAGGAGGCAAGAATCTACAATGGGGAAAGGACAATCTCTTCAACAAATGGTGTTAGGAAAACTGGACAGCCACATGCAAAAGAATGAAACTGGACCACCATCTTACACCATACACAAAAATGAACTCAAAATGGATTAAAGTCCTAAATGTAGGACCTGAGACTAAAAACTTTTAGAAGAAAACATGGGATAAATTCCTTGACACTGGATTTGGCAATGATTTTTGATTTGACACCAAAAACAAAGGCAATAAAAGCCAAAATAAACAAATGGGACTACATCAAATTTAACAGCTTCTGCACAGCGAAGGAAATCAAACAAAATGAAAAGAAAACCTACTAAATGAAAGAAAATATCAGTAAATTATATTTCTGATATAGAGTTCATATCCAAAATATATAAAGAATTTATACAACTCAATAGCAAAAAACAATGTGATTAAAAAATGGGCAAAGGAACTGAATAGGCATTTTTTCAAAGACATACATATGGCCAACAGGTACATGAAAAGATGCTCAACATTACTAATCATCAAGAAAATGCAAATCAAAACCACAATGAGATATCACACCATACCTACTAGAATGGCTATCATCAAAAAGACAAGGGATAACAAGTGTTAGCAGAGAGGTGGAGGAAAGGGAACCCTTGAGCGCTGTTGGTGGGAACGTAAATTGGTGCAGCCACTATGGAAAACAGTATGGAGCTGCCTCAAAAATTAAAAATAGAACTACCATATGGTCCATCAATCCCACTTCTAGGTATATATCCCAAAGGAAATGAGAACAAAATGTTGGAGCGATATCTGCACTCCCATGTTCATTGCAGCATTATTCATAATAGCCAAGATATGGAAACAACCTATCAGTGGATTAGTGGATAAAGAAGATGTGGTGTATATACATACATATATACAATGAAATATTGTTCAGCCACGAGGAAAGAAGGAAATCCTTCCATTTGCAACAAAATGGGTAACCTTACGGGCCTTATGCTAATGAAGTAAGTCAGACAGAGAAAGACAAATGCTGCCTGATATCACTCTGATATCGATCTGAAAAAAAAAAGTTAAACTCATAGAAACAGAGAGTAGACAAGCAGTTGCCAGGGGCTGGAGTGTCGGAGAAATAGTGACAGGTTGGTAAAAGAGTACAAAATAAAACAGTACAGCAGAACAGAGCAGAAGAAGAGCCCTCAACTGGAAAATAGGAAGATAGGAAGCCCAAATTTTAGTATCTGATCTGCTACTAACTAACTGTATGACTTTAGTCCAGTCTCTTAATTTCTCTATCAGTAAAATGAGAGAGTTGGCTAGATGGTCCATATATTTTTGAGCTCTAAAATCGTATGATTATGAATAAACAAGACAATTACCAACTCTCCTCTTCATGCTATGTCGTATAAACCTAAATTAAGGCTTGTTAGTTACCAAAAAATGACTTTAAGTTGAATAAAATACTCCTGGGATACTGATTCCATCTGTTTCATCAGTCTGTATCTTGGAACTAAAAACTAGGCAGGTAGTGTCGGGGCTAAGAGTGTGGGCTCTGGAGCCGGAATGCCTGGGCTTGAATCCAGACCTCTTACTTATTGGCTTTGTGACCTTGGGCAAGTCTGTTTTCTTGCCTGTATGACTGAAACAAGAAGGGTATCCGATGTCCTAATGTTGTGAGATGGAATGGATTCACATGTGAAAAACACTTAGAATATGGCTTGGCAAGGATAAGAGCTCAATAAATATTGGCAATTATTTATTGCTTTAACTTTTTATTCCTTCTATTTCTTTTCTGATAATTTACTGTTTATTAATGAGATAACATAAATCTTTAAAAACAGTGATACACTGTGAAATACTATATTAATATATTACCCTTACAGTCTCTTAAAAATATAGATGGCAAAACAAAGGAGAAAACCCTGGCTTGATTGATTATTTCTTTAGATAGAACTAACCCAACTGATTGAATTCTCTTCCTATCGCCTCTAAAGTTCCCTGAAGAACTCTGATGAAGTCTAGAACATGAAGTGTGGCATCTGGCCTCGTCACCTAAAGCCTTTCCTATTAGAAATCTCTCAGTCCAGTTGGGCCTTCACTCCACTCTCATCAAAATCTAATATAGAGCCTATTAATATATTGACTTGAATTCTAATCACTTTTTATCTCTAATCAAAATTCTTCTTCACAATTAAAAGTGTTGGCAGATACTGTCCTGTGCATTGGGACATAAAGCACATTTTCACAGAATATCTGATAATTCTGAAAGTTTCTTGCCACAACTAACATCTTGGAAAATCTATTTCTAATAATCTCCTTAATTGCTTTATTTATGGGGAATGGAATCTGGTGTCTGCAAGTAGAAAACAAAACAAACAAACAAGTAAACCTCTCAGTGAAACACATCAGGATCCTGCTCCTTAGCTTATCCATGTTAAACATCAAATATCAGTTAAAAACAAGAGGGTGGGCAGTAAAGAACTGTGTGTGAGATGAAAGGTCAAAACCTGAAAAGCCAGCTCTGAAGTTAAAACTTTTTCTCAAAAACAGGGAGGAATGATTGGCATCTGGCGACAGTAACTGAATTCATCTGGTCTTTATCTTTGCCATATTGCTGTGGGGCATAGATTTTTGTCCTTGAAGGTACGTGAAGCTACTCTCTGTCATATGGGGGGCCAAGTTATCTCTGTTTTTCCAGAATCTAAGCCAGTCAGCCCCAGAGCTCATTGGAAGGAGCAGGAAGGGGATACAAGAACTCTCAGGAATGCCGTGGAAGCTGTTCTTACAACTTGTCTGCCATCACTTATCTAGTATGAGCCCACAAGTGAAGGCTTCTTTTGACACATTCTACACAGCTTCTGGAGGACAAGCACATACACAAAAGTCAAAACTAAAAACCCATTCTGGCAGTTTGAATTTATTCACATATTCATCCTCAGTGGCCTAGTCTGACATGACACGACCTGCACTTCAAGGATTTTGTATCTCAGAAAACTCTTGAAAATTGGCCTTCTGTCTCCAGCCTGTTTCTCCTGATGTGACAAAGGAGTGGACTTCTCTGAAGGACTTGACCCCTGACTGAAGTGGGCATGTCACAAGTCCTTGGTTCAACTTGGTGACTCTTCACCTGCCTACGACCTGGCCTTGGATTCGTCCTGTTGCTGTTGTGAAAAAGCCCCCCAGGCGGGCCCCACGGGGAGGACCAGCCACAGGAACAAGGTGAGCCAGGTTAGGGCACTGAGGCCTAAAAGGCTGCTCATTTCCAACTTTGCAAGAAACTGGCCTCTCTTGTGAATGCAAACTTTTCCTTCAAAGACTCCAGGTTCAACACTGACCATTGTAGGATGTTCTTTACTAAAACTGCCTTTCCCTCAAGGAAGGCTGCCTGTTTCCTCATGATCAGCTCAAAAGTCCCCTCCTCAGAGTAGTCTTTGTCCAGGGTTAGGCCAAATTTAGAAGACTGCCTCTGGCTGATCAACTCTTAAAACCTGTATATGATCTACTTCTTAGAGGCAATGGAGAGAGTAGGGGCTACAGGCCAGACTGGCTGAGTTTGTCTTCTGGCCTTTCCACTTCACAGCACAGCAGCCTTGGGCAAGTTATGGAAATTTTTTGTACCTATTTCCTCATCTTCAAAATGTGGAATGACATGAGTGCTTACTTCATAAGGTTACTATGAGAGGAAAATGAGTTAATTTGGATAAATGTATAGAACAGTGCCTGGCCCAAGTAAGCACCAGAACTGATCAATGTTTGCTATTATTAGCATCTAGAATTCTGAATAGTTAGTCCACTTTGTAAAGTGCTAGTTGACTATTTAGAATCAATCTGATCCTGAAGGAATGAGATGGGAAAGAGGTAAAATGGGGCAGTAAAAGGGGAATCTTGGCTTTGGGTGCTGTGGGGATGGCCTAGAGATCAGAGCCGTAGGGAAGGCTGTGAGTCAGGGAGTAGGTTCTGACTTCCAGAAGCTAAGGCAGGAGTGGCAGGGCTGGGCTACATATCTTTAGTATCTAAGGGATAATGATATTGGTAACTTCGAAAGGTGAAGGCAATATAGGTAAACGAAGTGAGACAGCTAACTATATTTACCTGAACTATAGTTTCTCCTAGGGTTAACCCTGGTGGAATAGGATTAGATTAACTATAAATTCCTTTGAAGAAGAAACTGTTGTCCTAGTGCTCTCAAGGAGCTCTCAGTGAAGGTGTGTTGAGTGGATTAGCAAATGATGAATAATCAACCTGAGGTCCAGGTTGAACGTATTTGCTCCACAAACCTGGCTTGGCTAAATCCAGTGATGGCCTTTAGAGACAGCTTCAGAGATGCAGCCACTCCCATGCATTCATCTTCCCCCTGCTTATTCAAGGTCTACCAAGAAGAAAAGGGACAGCTTTAAAAGAAATGTTTAATAGGGAGAAAATTACAACTGTGTTTTTATAGTTCCACTAAGGACGCTTCATACTTTTCTTGGGGTCGGCTCAAGAGATTCCTTTGGTGTATGAGTGGACATTCATGCAATTTTCTTCAGCAAGTTTTCTTCATTTAAAATATTTTTTTTTTCTAAAATGAGATTATAGTCAATTGGAAAATATTTTTTTAAAAAAATCATTAACATCTCTGTTGCTGTGGATAGCAAGAGATGATCCCAAATGAAAAGACTTTCTAGATTGTGTTTATTGACACACATTTTTAGATGTTTTGAATTATCTTTTAACACTGCGCTGATATTATTTGACACCCACTACAGACAAGCTGCCAAATGGAACGTTTTAGTAACAATTAGTCAATTGTGATAACAGGAACTTAACAAACATGCTGAAAATGTGAGCATCCTTTGAAAATGAAAAATAATAACAACAATCTAAAAAAAGATAAAACCCTGTGTGTGGCAAATAAATACGAATTTTAAAAATGATGCCACAAAATAGCATACTTAAATTACATATAAAGTTAGAATTGGTGAAACTGTAGTTGCTCTCTTTTTAAAAATAATTACCAACTGACCTTTGTGGAATCATGCTGTCTCAACACAAAAGATCAGACCAAGGATCATCAGCGTTTCCCGTAAAAGACCAGAGAGTAAATATTTGAGGCTTCGTGGGCCAAGAGGCCAAACTGGGTATAATAAGTAGATATTATATCACAAATAGAAAACAAATTTCCACAATTTTTATTAACAAAATCAAAAATATAATAATAATAATTGAGTAGAATTGTTTTCGTAATATGTCTGCTAATGAGAAGAATGGATTATTAGGGTGTTTTGGTATGACATTTTACTTAATTGAGGTTGAACCCTCTTACTGTTCCCTTATCATCTAACTGATTGCAAACATTTTTCTGTAAAAATCATTCCTAGGTACTGGGGCCATAGAAAAACAGCCTGTCGGCTGGATTTTGCCTGCCGGCTGTAGACGGCTGATCTTTGGGTTAGATGCTTGGGAGGAGACCAGCAAAGCATTGTCCATAAAAGAGCAAGTAATAGTTAACTAGTAACAGCCTTGCTAACTGCCTTCCATGTGTTGTTACTGGGGTCCGGGTAATGGTGTAGTGTGCTAGTCTTCAAACCGTAAAATAGAGAGTCCATAACACAAATTTGGAATCTTTTACCAGAGATTGAGAGTAATGTGAAAATGATAGCAAGCGTCTGGATACAGGAAAAGAAACCCAGCACAGAGCAGTGTGAACTAAAAACAGCCAACAAAAAGGGGGAAGAAAAGGCTTTCTGAATGGGTAGGAGTGGAGGGGATTCCCTTCATGTCAGTGGTAAAGGGTATAGCCTGTTCCTTAGTGAAGCAGAACTAGAAATTTAAACCAGGTCCTATCCAGAATTGTATGTATCTGTGTTCAAACTAATTGTTAGTAAAATGAAAATTGTTTTTATCCTACAATCTGCGGTGGCTTCAGTTCTTACCTACAAATCACTTCACCATCTTTATAAAGTCATAACAAACATCCTCAGTGGATATATGGTATCTTAGCCGGTTACATATTGGTGCCTACTGGAGTCAAGAGTCTGAGCTTCAGAGTGAGGAAAAGAACATGAGCAGCCATGACCTCACTCCCTCATCTTCCCCTCCAACCAAAATGCTCTCTTAACATGGCTTAAGTCTGTCTGTTACATAAAAATGTCTTAATTTGTCCATATCCAGGTTCTACTTCACATACAGGGATCCATTAAACAAAATTCTTTGGCTTGGAACAGTAATTTATTCATTGAAAAGATTTTAATAGTTTGTGTGAGCATTTAATCCCTTTCTTATATTTTTAGTGTCCCTAGATAAAAGCATTCTTTTCAAGGAAAGGACTCAGGTAAAGAACTCGCACTTGAGAGTCAGGCTGCAGGGTTTGAATCTCAGTGTTACCCTGTGTGACTTTGGGCAAGCCACTTTTTTTCTTCAATATCAGTTAGCTCAGCTGTAAAATGGGGATAACACTTCCTACCTCACTGGATTTTTTTTTTTTTTTTGAGGAAGATTAGCCCTGAGCTAACATCTGCTGTCAATCCTCCTCTTTTTGCTGAGGAAGGCTGGCCCTGAGCTAATATCCGTGCCCATCTTCCTCTACTTTCTATGTGGGACGCCTACCACAGCATTGCTTGCCGAGCAGTGCCATGTCCGCACCCGGGATCCAAACCGGCAAACCCTGGGCCACTGAAGCAGAACGTGCACACTTAACTGCTGTGCCACCGGCCAGCCCCCACCTCACTGGATTTTTGTGAGCATTAAGTGAGTTAATCCATACAAACTATTTAGCATTTTTCCTGGTACACATTATATGCTCAATAAATATCAGCTATTTGTGTGATTAGTTATTATTATTCAATTTACCTATAATATTTATCAAAATGGCAATATCATTTTTGACATCAAATGAATAGACACAATTTGCAGATTCATTCACAAATGTTTTCTGTCCCAGGCATTATTGTAAGCACTGGAGATAGAGCACAGACAAAGCAGATAAATATTTGTAGTCTTGTGAGACTTTCACCCTGGGGGGGGCGGGGGGGAACAGAGAATAAAAAAACCAAAATGCAATCAAATAAAATGTATCACATGCCAGGAGTAAAATAGGGAGTATTAAGGAAGGAGAGATTGCAGTTCAACAAAGGAAGTCTTCCTGGTTATTATGGTCTTTTCTCCTAAGGGGTTGAGAGACCTAGTCTCCGTTGCCAAACTTAGCAAATGAAAGTACAAGATGTCGAGTTAAATTGACTGGGCATCCTGTATTTTACCTGGCAACCATGCCTGGGCATGAGGGATGAAGAGGGAGTCTTGAGTTTTCCTTTGGGATAAAGGACAAACGAGTTCCCAGGATAAATTCTGACAGGAAGGGGTTATCACAGAGTGTGGGAGGAAGAGGTTGCAGAGCTCTGGGGCTCCGTTTGCTCTGCTGCGGAAGCCCGGGCCCGGCCACCTAGATTTCTGCTTGTGAGTGGGCGGGAAGTGGAACATGCAGAGCCCTACAGCTTCCTCTGAACTCCTCATATTTGTTACTTAGGATCAGAGAAAGTCAGACTGAAATGATCATAGATGTCAGGTTATACAATCCTCAGGAAACACATCCGGAAACATCAAATGAGTTGCTCAATATCGTGAAGACAGTGCCTCTCTGAACCTGGATTATTGATTTAGATGCTCGAAAGGTCAGTCAGCTGCAAGAAAAAATTCTCCCTGTATGATTTTCCACTCTTCTTCTGTAATTTTTCACCTATGGTTCAGTATACCACAATTTTCCCCAGAAAGATGATTTCCACAGTGAGTACTGATAGTTTCTACCACAGTATAATTCTTCCAATGATTCAAAGCTGTTCTCTTATACACGGTTAGGGGAGTGTTCTGGTTCTATGGTGGTGGTGGTGATTATCACATGAAATTAAAAGATGGAGCCAGCTCACTTGTACACGAGGGGAGGTGTTTTGTTCATTTCTGAAAGTTCACTTTCTGGAACAGTGCCTAGTACATAGTAGGTACTCTGTAAATATGAATTTGAATAATGGATAAGGATTTGTGGTATTATGAGGTTTTCTTAAAATCAAAACATGATTTTTGTTTAATCATTTTGAAATAAAGCTTCTTTGTATAATTCTGCCCAAAATAAGCATGTTAGAGATGTTTTCTTGCAGATGCTGAAAAATATGTATGTCATAGTAGTTCAGAGAACAGGCCCAGATAATCCTCACTTCACACTTCCTAGCTGTGACTTTTCCTTATCTTTGCACCTCAGTTCCCTCCTGCATAAAACAGGGGCAATACTACTAGTATCATACTAGTGTCTCCTTTCTCATCAAATTATTGAAATAAGTTGACATGTAAAACATTTAGATCAGTGCCTATCACATACAAGGCACTAGAATGTTAGCTATTAATATTATCTTAATCTTATATTATCCCTAGTATAATGTCTAGCACACTGTGATCTGTAAGATTGTTGAGAGGCTAAATAATGTTTATATATTAGATAAATATTAAAATTATCTTTAATGTGTTGAGTCCTTTTGAAGATATGGCAAAAGAGTACAAGGATTAAAAACATCGCTACTTAACTACTGTAGTCAGTAACACCTTAGAGAGAGAATAGGTTGAGCAATTGTAAGGATGAATAAGCCTTTGTCATTGACTTCTCTCAAGCTGGAGAGCAAACAGATTTACATGGGAAGGAGGCAGTGCCTTCCCCTTCTCATCATGGGCCATATCCACCTTGGCAAGCTCAGGGCCTTTGATGAGCTTTTGTTGTCAGGAATCCAAAGAAAATACAATTAAGAGTGGGGTGGAACAGTGGTTTGTCAAGATGTGTGTTTGTATCATTTTCCCTCCCACCTTTGCCGAAGCACAAAGTACTGTATCACAGAGGTGAGTGACTCCATACTTAATCCCACAATTTGGATTTCTCTCTACCTAGCCAATAAATCCGCTTTGGCTAAATTTATGGATGTTTTTCCTAATAGCCAAACCCAATGATTCCTTTTCAGCACTTCCCTCGACTCTCTGAAGTGTTTGCGGCATGCTGTCCTTTGTGAAGCTACTATATCTTTGGACTCTAAAACCCTCCCCTCAGTCCCTACCCAGCTGTCTCCTTCTTTAGCTGCTCTTCTCTCCTTCTCACTTCCCTATAGTGGCTCCTTTTTCTTTGCTCCCTTGTTATATGTTATGGTTTCCAGGGTTCTATGTTTACACTTCTTTTCTCCTTATAATTTCATCTTCACCCATGTCTTACAGTATCATATATTAACTAGTGTAGTAGGCTGACCAATGGCCTGCAAAGATACTGGGTCCCAATCCCTGGGACCTGCAGATGTTACCTTATTTGAAAAAAGAATCTTTGTAGATGTGATTACGATAATGGTTTTGTGATGGGGAGATTATCCTGGATTATTCCGGATTATCCAGATGGGCTCTAAATGCCATCACTGGTGTCTTTATAAGAGAGAGGGAGAGGAGATTTCACATAGACAGCAGAGGAGAAGACGATGTGAGTCAGAGATTATAATGATGTGGTTGCATCCAAGAAACTCCGGCAACCATCAAAGCTGGAAGCGGCAGGAGCAGATTCTCCTGGGGGGTATCCAGAGGGAGCATGGGCTGCTGACACTGTGACTTTGGCCCTTTGACAGTGATTTTGGACTTCTGGCCTCCTGGCCTCCTGAACTGTGGGAAAATAAATTTCTGTTGTTTTAAACCCCACGTTAAACAGCAGCCACAGGAAACTAATACAACTAGAAAATCTAAAATCTATATCTTTAATTACTCTCTCTTTTCTGAGTGCCAGATCCACAAAACCAAATACCTGCTGGATATCTCCACCAACTTCCCATTTGACATCAGAGTTAGCCATTATCGAGTATTTGTAATGTGCTAGGCACTGTTCTAAAGCCCTTCAGAAATATTATCTCATTTTAATACTCACTACAGTCCGATGAGGTACTCAATATCCTCACTTTAGAATGAGGGAACTGAGAGAGAGAATTTAAGTAGCTCACCCGAGGTTGTGAAGATGTTAAGTGCTAGAGCTGGGGCTTGAGGCCCAGTGTGGTCTGGCTGCAGTCAATCACTAATGACAGTGCTCTGCTGCCTGAAATTACCTGACGTCTCAGCTACTCAGAGCCTCTGCCATGGCCAAGCAGCAGTGCGTAGCCCCTCTGAGGATAGATCACTTGAGTTCAATTCAGAGCCCCTTTACAGAGCCCCTACTACCCGCCAGGCTCTCTGTTCCAGGTCTTCACAGCCATTACCAGGGGCATTTTGCTATTATTGTTCAAATATCAAACTATCTTAGGCTGGAACATTTCCCAAATCTTATGCAATTTCAGAGTTGAAGCCTATGTCAGGAGGAAGCTCTGAGCCAGATACGAACTACTCTTGCCTCCTAAAAGCCTCATGTTTATTATCTTGTTCATCGAGTACGTGGTGGCTGTTGTGTTGCCATGGTCACTTTCACTGTGTTGCTACTGGGCCCTGGGCAAAGTGGAAAAGCTGAAACCGAAAGCAGCCTTGTTCGCATTTATAGAGTTTGACCTTCCATGCTGTGTTTGCTACATCTGGAGCCTGGCTGTCCAATATTCCCCTCTTGGTTCTTCTCTTATCGTTACCACTCGAAATGTGGACAATGGGAATAATAGCCACAATATCTTAGTCATCTACTAGGTGTGCCAAGTAGTAAGTCTATGCTGTCCTCTTAATCCTTTCCACAATTCTGCAAAGAAGGTATTATTATTGCCATTTTATAGATGAGAAAGCTGAGGCTTATAGAGGCGAACTAATCTGTCCAAGCTCACACAGCTTATTAGTGGCAGAGTAGAGTTAGGATTGAAAGAATCAGACAGTTAAAATTTTTGAACTAGATTAAAAAATTTCTTAACATAGTCTAGGTTGCTTCCTCAGGTTGCCTTGGGCAGCGCTGAAGGAGGGGACAGGAGAGAACCAGGATGCTCATGGTCCAGGAAGAAGCCAACTCAGACTCCTCCCCATTCCCCAAGGAGCCAGATGTCGTGAATCCAGCCTCTGAGATTGCCTCATGCTTGGGCACAAAGAACTTTAGGAAAAATACTGATTTTTTATTACATATATATATAAGCGTTTTTAGGTTACCCAGTACTTCAGCATAAAAGAGCTCTTTCCGTAAGTGTGGGCGGGTAGGACCTCTCCTGTATCCTCAGAATTCTGTTAGGATAATCCCTCTGTGAAGAGGTGGATTTCCTGTGAAGCTAAAGAAGTTTAAATCTTCAGGGACTCTCATTTGCTCAGGCATATATTTTTGTAAAACTTGAAAAAGTAAAACATTTTAACCACAATGAACTAAGACCACTCTCTCTTTCCATATCAAGCTCCTCTCCATGCCCCTTCACGCTGGGTTGTGTCAGACTGGCTGTGGACATTTTTGGTATTTCACTAATGGGAAATCGAACTGGGAATCCTCTTAGTTTGGGTTTAGTGGGCTGTATTTATGTGGATTGCAGTCACTTTCAGGTATAGCTAAGTTTTGCTATCTGTCCTCATGCAGGAATACTTTCAGAAATATTCCCACTGCATACTCATTTGGGGTCATGGAATGAAGACACAGAGTTAAAGACTGAAATGCAATACAAGGATGTCCTACAGTGCCAGCAGTATGTGGAGAGTAGAGGAGAAAAAAGGTTTGAAATGTTCAGAGCCAGAAGCTCATTTGTGGAAAGTTCTTCAAATCATCCTACATGAAAACTTGTAAGCAAAGGTTTTGTTTCTCATCTCTGCGGGATTAACTCAGTTCTCTCCCATCAGGAAGTACCTGAGGGAGCAATCAGAGTACGCAACCAAAAAAAAAGTAGTAAAAATACACTATAAGGTGTGTCAGGAAGGTAATTAAAAGACAGATTTTTTTTTTTTACGGATTTTATGATGTTTGTGGTATTTGTCAGCTTTGTAAATGTATACTTTGTGATGCCTTTTCTTTTCTTATTCAGATTAGTCACATCACACTCGTATCTATTATTTTGCACTCTTTCTATTAAAGAGGGACCCCATAATTGTATACATTTCAGATCTCACAAATCCCGGATCTGCCCCTGCCACTACAGCACTTAAAAATGCACTGACTAATCAGACTCTTCCGGGAAGGGCTGGTGGCAGGAGGGCGGTGGAGGAATTGAGACCTGTGGGCTGCCGGGGGAGTGGTTCTGGCACTGAACCAGGACTTGGGGTCCAGCTCCACTGTGAGCGCTCAGATCCCACACACCACCTGGCCCCCGTGCCTGACTCACACTACCATCGTTTTTCTGACGTGGCCAGTCTAGTGAGCAGGCAGCTGTCATCAACCTGCTACCCATCTCCTCTCCACCTCCTATGGGGCCTAAACTGTCAGAATTAGAGATATACTACTTTGGATTTGGAAAGTTTTCCAATCTTCACGAATGAAGTGATTAAAAGCAAACATTCTTACATGCAATTTCATCGTAAATCACTATAAGTATCCCTTAGTCCTAAGGCTTAGGAGGATGATGAGGATGACTTGACAATTTCTGAACATCCACTATTTATCAGGCCCTGTGTTACATCTGCCTGGTCTCAGTCCATCCTCCGAAAGAGGAGGGAACCGATGCTTAGAGGGGTCTTGAAGCTCTTGGCTGAACAAAATTTCACAGGGATCAGGGCACAAAAAGAGTTAAATGACAAATTAGGAGGCAAGGGCTTTAAAACTTTCAGGCATTTCACAATCATGCCTTGGGCAGCCCTGCTCTTTACAGTTTTCTCCAACTCTAGTAAAATGCTGATTGCTACTTCTCCTAATCACACGGAGCAGGGATAGTGTGCTCTACATTATGTAGGGTGTAAAAAAATAACCCCTGGCAATGAAAGTACCTTCACCCAGCATAAGGAACATAATTGGGATTAAAAGCAAAATGACACCTGGATTTCAACAAAAATCAATTACCAAGGGAGAAAGGGTTTTCAAGACAACCAGAACCAGGCAGTTAAACATTAGCTTTCAATGGTTTGAAGTGTTTAGGTTTTGCAACGGCGTGGTTTGGAAGCTCTCCAGCAGAAAAACTATTTTCTTTTAAGAGGAAAGCTCTCTGCAATATTTTCTTTGCTGAAATAATGTGATCCTTAATGACGTTTTATATGACCCAAACTTTAAATGGATCCATTATTTTAGCTGACCTCATTCTTAACTAGATTTTTACAGGTCAGCAATGAACTATCAACAGCTTCCTGATAATTAATCCTACTTACCCAAAGAACTGTTAGCCGGTTAGTCTTATCTATGCTAAGAGGAAGCTTTTATATATACCAGACTTCCTCAGTGAGTAATAAAAACCAAACTGAAATTCTGCAGAAAGGTCCAACCTTGTGAGGTTTGAGAAGGAAGAAACAGAATGAAAATTATGATGCTGCCCGGTCTTCAGCTTGTTACTTGCTAAAACTCTGTGGTTCATCTGACACAGGAATGGCTTTACAGTAGAGGCAGCAGCACAACTAGTCAGGTCAGGAGGGGCTCTCCGAGTGGCTTTATCAAATGTATGGACATTCAGCATATGCAGTTAGTCACCTGGGTGGTCCTGTTTGAGAAGCCACGAGGAGGGCATCTCAAATAGCAACCCGGTAGTTCCCACTGGAAGATAATTTTCTACAATTAGAGATTCATTCTTTTGGCTCTGGAGATCATTAGGAGTCAACTATTAAAATACAACTACAGTCTTCAGTTGTCACCTACCTCAAAGCACGATAGGAGGAAGGGAGAAAGGCATGTTTTTAGGATCCGAAGAAGAAGAAAGGTGATGAAATAGTAAACTTGCTTTGTTCAAATGGCAGAGAGAGTAGGGAGTTAATGCTGGTCTCATCTAGCAATTTGTAAATAGGTTGTTTGAACATATGAGTCTTAACATGTTCATAGACTGTGGGTGTGTGTATGTGTATGTAAAATGAAAAGGCTTATTATTAGATTCAGCCTCTCATCAGCATAATATAAAGTTCCTCAGGTAAGGGCAGGATTTATAATTAAAGCATTTCTGCATCTGCTAATTGCCCATGACACGTACCTTTCTTTCTAAGGCAAGTTTCTGAATTTCAGCGATGATTTATTATAGATCTATTTCTTGTCAGGTTAGAGACTTATCCCCAATAGCAGTTCAAACCTGAGCTGTTCAAGTAGATCTGGACAGAGATCCATTCAGATGCCTTTCTCTAAGAGAGGCCATGAGGCCCCACACCAGAGAAAATACAACAGAAATATGGCAACTGACCCAAGGCTATATGTGTTTATTACTCCCTGTAGTGATGATGCAAGTTTTTGAACAGTTAGTTGTATGGTGGTGACTTTATACAATAAACCAAGCATAGATCAGACTGTGTGGTGAAGCTCAGCAAAGCTAGACTTGGAACCTCAGAAGACCGAGGGACATTCTCTCTCGAAAGGAATGAAGTCTGAGCAGACACAGAGTTTAATATTTCCTCCTCCAAGTGCAAGTGTTCTGTAAATATCCTGAGCTTATTTATAAACTCGTTGATAGAGATCTATCAATGACTCAGAAAAGTAATGCCTAGCCGAAAGGTGAGAGAAAGACCTACTGGTGACCATCAGGTTATGTCCCAATTCTTTTTATACGTACCCTTCAAAAAAAATGGTGGATTTTCTGTAATTTTCCTGTAAATGGTACAATCACTGTATTCTTACTCTGCATAAGTTATTTTAAATAATTTTTTAAAGAATAGGTAGGGTATGAATATAGGAATATAATACTTAAAATGTATCACAGAACTCTGCCTCGTCTCTCTTTATGACTTTTCTAAGATCATCTTTTCCAGTCTCCATGTATTTGAAGACATCTTTACATGGATGGATCTTCTCTTCTTTCTGCCTTCACTGTCACCACCTTAGTGTAGGCCAGTGGCTGTTTTGATCACTGTGCAGAGTGATAAATCTACTTCACAGCACAATCTAGTACTTGCATATCTGTATGTATAAGCACAAAAAGCTGAAAGGAAATGTCAGGAATTGGTACGACGGCCTCTCACATTTTCTATTGTACATCATTCTGTTTCACTCTGACTGGGCAAGACCACCAAAATGATTGTGTGACCCTAATCGGTTGTGACCCACAGCTCGAAAAACAGTTCTTGTCACCCTCCTGCTCAAAGCCTTCAGTGCCTTCTCGCACTTATAATAAAATCCAAGCTCCTCACCATGGCCTACAAGATTTAGCCCTTGACTTTTTCTCCAGCCTAATCTTATGCTCTCTTTCCCTTCCTCAACATGCTTTGGCTCCATAGAATCGTTTAAGCTCCTCCAGGACACTAGATTCTTGTCTGCCTGGGTACAAGCTGTTCCCTCTGCCAGGAACATTCTTTCTCCAACTTGTCATGGCTAGCTGTCCCTTATCCTTTAGTTCTTGGCTTAATTATCTTCTCTATAGAGAGGTCTTTCTTGACCACCCAGGTTGAAATAGGTCATCTTTTCTTTTTTTTTTAATTTTAATGTTCTTTTAACCTTTTGACCCCCATCACTCATTTCTCCCATCCCCTGCCTCTGGCAACCACTAATCTGCTCTCTGTATCTATGAGCCTGTTTTTTAGACTCCACACATCAGAGCGATCATATGGTATTTGACTTTCTTTGTTTGACTTATTTCACTTAGCGTAATGCCCTCCAGGTCCACCTATGTTGCAGCAAATGGCAAGATTTCATTCTTTTTTATGGTTGAATAATATCCCAGTGTGTGTGTGTGTGTGTGTGTGTGTGTATCTATATATATTTATACCCCAATGTTTTTACCCACTCATCTATCGATGGACACTTAGGTTGTTTCCATGTTTTGGCTATTGTAAATAGTGCTGCAATGAACATGAGGGTGCATATATCTTTTCAACTTAGTGTTTTTGTTTTCTTCAGACAAATACCCAGAAGTGGAATTGCAGGGTCATATAGTAGTTCTATTTTTAATTTTTTTGAGGAAACTCCATACTGTTTTGCTTAGGGGCTGCACCAATTTACATTCCCACCACAGTGCACAAGGGTTCCCTTTTCTACACACTTTTGTGAACACTTGTTATGTCTTGCTTTTTTGATAATAGCCATTCTAACAGGTGTGAGGCGATATCTTATTGTGGTCTTAATTTGTATTTCCCCGATGATGAATGACATAGAGCATCTTTTCATGTACCTGTTAGCTATCTCTATGTCTTCTTGGGAAAAATTTCTATTTAGATCTTCCACCCATTTTTTAATCAGATTTTGTTTTTCTTGCTATTGAGTTGTGTGGGTTCTTTCTATATTTTGGATATTAACCCCTTATCAGATAAATGATTTGCAAATATTTTTTCCCATTTAGTAGGCTGCCTTTTCATTTTGTTGATGGTTTCCTTTGCTGTGCAAAAGCTTTTAAATTTGATCTAGTCCCACTTTTTTTTTTTGCTTTTGTTACTTTTGTTTTTGGTGTCAGATTCAAAAATTCATCACTAAGACTTATGTCAAGAAGCCTACTGCCTACGTTTTCTTCTAGGAGTTTTTAGGGTTTTAGGTCTTACGTTCAAGTCTTTAATCCATTCTGAGTTGATTTTTGTGTATGGTGTAAGATAGTGATTCCAGTTTCAGTCTTTTGCAGGTGTCTGTCTCGGTTTCTGAACACTATTTATTGAAGAGACTGTCCTTTCCCCATTGTATATTCTTGGCTCCTTTGTCATAAATTAATTGACCATAGATGCATGGGTTTATTTCTGGGCTCTCTATTCTGTTCCATTAATCTATGTGTCTGTTTTTATGACAATACTATACTGTTTTGATTACTATAGCTTTGTAATAGAGTTTGAAATCAGAGAGCATGATGTTCTTCTTTCTCAAGATTTCTTTGGCTCTTGGCTGTCTTTTGTGGTTCCACACAAATTTTAGGACTGTTTTTTCTATTTCTGTGAAAAAAGCCATTGGAATTTTGATAGGAATTGCATTAAATCTGAGGATTGCTTTGGGTAGTATGGGCATTTTAACAATACTAATTCTTTCAATCCATTAACATGGAATATCTTTCCATTTATTTGTGTCTCCTTCAATTTCTTTCCTTAATGTCTTATAGTTTTCAGTAAACAGATCTTTTCACCTCCTTGATAATAAGTTCCCTTCTTATCTATTTTAACCTATTGTTTAAACATTTACCACATTTGGAAAGATTAGGAAAAAATATGGAGCTAGAAAACTTTGACCAAGTAGCAGGCAGGATGAGGTGGTGGGAGGAGGACCCAGATCAGGACATTTCATAGCTTTTGGGGGCTGTATCATGTTCATCTTAGGATAAAGAACTTGCACTTTGGAAGTGTGACTTTATGTGAGGCATCTTGCCTGTAATCACTGTTTTTAAATTTTTGTTTAGTATTCAATCACATTAATTTTTAAAATGCTACATGTATCCATTTTGCTAAGAATAACGAAACAAAGGAAGGCTGCAGTTACACACAGGCCAACAATGTAGAGAGGCTACTGGGCACCAGAATTAGTGATGACAGAGGTAATCAAAGTGGACAGACCATAGAGAAAGGCAGTGCTCAGGTGAAAGGTCAGAGGTGCCGATAGGGTCAGCTCCTGCCAGCTAGGGGTTCTCTTTAAGATATCCTGTTGAGAGAACTTGACTCAGAACTTATTTAGAGGGTTTTAGGTGGTGTTTTAATAAGGAAGATGTTGCCATCCCTGAACCATCCTTCTCTAACTCTGGAGATCCTTCATGTTAGGAAGATCGTGAATAACTTGCCAGCTTTGTACAGGGGCAGTCCTCTCAAAGGGGTACTGTAAGCTTCTTTGTCCTAGGGACCAAAAGTCCCTATTTCTACCCCAGCAGCTCCAGATCTACAAGTAGGTATTTGCACATGGTGTCACCCCTTACCAGGAGCTAGTTGGAGGATGGAGATGCAGGATATACCTGCTTCTGAGTTCAGGCAGGAATGAGAATCCGCTAAAACTTGCCTGAGCCTCAATCTGGATGCCCTGAGAGAAGACTCCCCACAGCCTGGGATTGGGAGCATCATTCAAACCCCCAGGGACCTGATTCTTAGGAGGCGTGCCACCTGATTCCTGGCCCCACCCTCTGCCATTGCTGGCTTCCATTCCTAAGCATTAGGTTCCAATCCAGCTCCTGCAGAAGAATTAGCTGACATCAAGTGCTTACTAAATGCCAGGCATGCTCTATGACATGTTTACATGTATTTTCTCATTTAATTCTGCCCAGTTTGCTCTCCCAGCCTGGCCCTCTATCACAATTTTGTGCTTATTCCTTCTCTGCTCAGCACTAGGGGACCATTTCCCCAAAGCCATGACATAAATGTACACGTACTGTGGGTGTTATGATCCTCATTTTTCTAGTCCCTTATAATTCCTCAGCAAAGATCTGTGTTAACTATTTACTTTTTTTTCCCCCTGAGGCTCAACTTTGAAGAGTGTTTACTATGGTCACATCAAATGAAGTGTAGGCTGCTTTTAAAGGAACTGTTATAAGTTCTCATAGGAAGAATCTGTGTCAAGAACTAGGAAAATATATCCATCCCCAGGGTTCCTACATCTAACCCTCAACCTCATGATTTAATCACTTCATTTTAGAACAATACACTCAGCTGTTTCCGTGTCAGCCATTGACTTTTCCCAAGCTATGAATAATAAGGAAGCTGTGGCATTAACCAAGGCGGCCTTGCAATAAGGTTAAAAGAATACGGACAGCTGATCTCTAGTGTTTCTGGACCTTTGAAACAAACCCAGTTTCTTCCTAGAGCCAAGTTGTTTTGAAACACAATTTAGTTTGAATTACAATTTATTAAAAACAAAATGAACTATTTTTGGGCTAGGATTTGAGCTATTACCTAAATCCTGATTGAAAATGGTTTGTGAGTTTCTGTAAGAGCAGCCTTCTTTTTTCATTTGTTCATTTTCTCTTTCTCTCTCTCTTTTTTTTTTAAGTAATATCTTATTTTGGAATAATGTAACAGATAAGAAATATAGGAAACTACTGGGAGTCCAATAGCATTTATGGACTTGTAAGGATGATCCACTGACAGTGAGAGCAATAACAAAATGACAGACTTCAACTGGCAAGACAAAACACAGCAGGTCACTGCCTGCAGGGGATGGCCAAGTCAGAAATTTGACTGGTTCACGTGTTTGGATAATGTAATCTAACACAGATGCTGGACCAACTTATGCTGTAATGACATTATATTTGATATGTTCTACTTAATTGTAATCAAAGTTCAATTTCCTAGTGCAATTAAATATAGTATAATATATTGTAGGCATTTATTGGCCGAAATTGATGAAAAACCACCAAGTGGCATTGGCCGCAAATGAAAGTAAATTGTCCAATGGACTGGGGCTAAAGATGAAAGGGGCCCTGTATATAGATAAGAAGTCACAGCAAGAGACTTAAAACTTGGGGCCCTTGTGTTTGAGAAGACGATAATGTTCTTCAGCGAGACACCACGTTTGTCCACAGGCTTTGGGAGAATAACTTACACTTCAGTTTTATAAAACTGATATTTATGTGCTTCCAGTGCTTTCAACTAGGTGTGCAAAAGCCTTTAATTCTAAGTGGAAGAGTATGGTGATATCTCCGTGGGTTTGAGAATGTTGAGTTGAATCCTCCATTTCATTTCCACCCTATTACTTAACAATGGCCAATAGATGATATAAAATGTCACTGTCAGAGAGGAATGAACTGAAGGAGGAATCATAATCCTGTACAGTGGACAGGTGACCATCACACATCTTAGATTTTTGAAGAACTAAACAGATTTAAAATATACTGTCCCTTTGTCCCATAAGCATATTAGTATTTTCAGACCACATACATTTTTGATTTGGGATATAGAGTCACAACACTTAAATGTTCTAAGAATATAATAAGAACAAAAGTTTTAATCAAAATGCTTATTGTTATACAATTTGAGTACATAGTAACATAACATCCTCATAAAAGTAAATGGTGCATTTTAAATTTTATATCCCATGTATAAAAGCACAATTTGACATCTAAAATTGATTATTCTTCATATATCACGTGAGTAAAAAACAAAACAATGGTGGAAACTTCTGAAGTATTCCCAGAAGCGTGGAAAAATAAGAGAGAAAAGTTAAATCTGCTATAAAATCCCATTAATCATATGTAACTGGGGCTTCAGAAAAATGAGTTGTCAAATGATCATAAAATTGGAACCTCTGCTTCATAATAGCATGCAGGATATTTATTAAAGCTTTAAAGTTGACCATATTCCAAATGTAAATGTTATCCTCCTAAATCGAGAATTTTTACCAGAGACACACAGTAAACACACATATTTAGGCTATTTAATTTAGATTATTTGCCAGGTGATTTTTAGGTAACCATAGTGATCAGACCTAAAGGATTTACAAAAGGTAGCTCAATAGCAGCTGATAGCACTAGATGATTCAATAGCCATTTATCTGTATTAATGAATACGAAACGAGAAAGGATGTGCCAAAGAACAAATCTCCAGGGAAAGAATTAGGGGAGCTGTAAGCACACGTGTTCACACATCCCCTCCCCTCCACTGAAGCTGCCTCCAGCGCCGCCCCGCCCACCTGCAGCTCAGGCCTGCAGGGTCCTGCGCCGCGTTAGGACTCGAGGGGCTGATGCCTCCAGCCGCCCGCGTCTTAGAGCAGCAGCGTAAAGTGCGGTTTGTGAAGCCTCTGGTTAATCTGATCAATACAGGCATTCAAAATCGATAATGCAGGTTCCAGAGTAAATGTTTTGATCAATTTGGTCCTTAATTAAATTTAAAAGACAACTGAAATTTCCATTTTGCTCTATTGAAAACAAGAAGTTTAACCAGACAGCTGGCTGTTTAATATCATGTAGATAAAACATCTAAATAATTAGCTCGTTTTTCAATTTTTTAATCCAAATGTTTGCTATCTTAAGACAAAAAGTGGATTAAGAATTAGTCATGATAACTCAATTTCTCTGATTTTAAAGCAAGTGTGACTCAAAATAATGACCTATCCAACATGCACAGGGTAATTACTTGCATGTCAGAAACATTTTAAGGTCATCTCCGCACTTGGTCTAGAGTTAGAACATATAAAATATAATACACTGCAATGTACTACACAAATATAAACTATGTTATAATAAAATTTAAAGTATGACTATTTTAATATTATCTTTTTGTGATTATTGTTTTTATTTTTAAAATAATTAGTTAAAAATATAGACACAGTACTCTGAGCATGAAATGGACTCACTTTGCAGGTGTTTCCAGTGCTCAAGAGTGTATGAGTTGCCTTTGTCATGTCAGAGCATGTTGACCTCCTCAATAAGCCCTGTAACCACAGAAAGACATCGATAGTGTCCCAGACATGTCAGGAGTAGAAGACCAGAATACGCTAGACAAGTCACAAGAGCTCACGGCCTAAGCATTTATTTTTTAACACACAGCAAAGCCATATATTCCTGGTCAGCACAGGGATGTTGAACTACTGCTCACAAAAAACTCACATTAAGTAGACAGAGTGGGATGAGGTTGCCAAATTAATGCCAGTGAAGAAAAAAATAAGTATCTTCAGAATTTTAATGGAAACTAGGGAGAGGTTGTGGGACAAAGAATCTCAGGTGCCATATTTTTTTTCTCTTTTAATATTCTAAAGTGGCTTTCTGCTAAGGAAAATTACGAATGTCACTTCTTTTATGCTAAACAATTACTCAGTTCATTGAGTAATTACAATTCCAAAACCTGGAGAGCCCCTTTAGAGATATCTTACTTATCTAAACTGTGGCTACTTAATCGTGTGTTCGTGCAAACTCCTTTTTAGTCCCCAGTACCTCTGCTGGAGTTGTGGCTAATTAGAAACCGATCTTTCACAGTCAGAAGCTTCCATGGGTCAAATATTAATAACTTTGATGGCTCTTTTTTCCCCTACACCTTCTCAAGTTATGCCTAGTTCATTGGCATCCTGAAGCCTTTCTTTTATGAGAAAGTTAGGCTTGAATCTGTTTTATTCCATATTGCTAGGATAAATTCAGGTTTTTCACTATTCCCCCTGCAGAGAGTCTGCAGCTACTTCCCCACTCACATTTACTTAAGGAGCCCAGGATTTTCAAGGGGCTCAGATTTATCTTTCCCAAGTCCGGTTTGCACAGTTTAAAAAAACAAAACAAAGCTGACTTTTAAAATGTTCATCTTCCTAGCAGCTTTAAGAAAAAACTTTCATTTAAGTATCATTTGTTGTGTTCAGTTTTTCAGACTTTCTAAGACAATGTGTTGTTTGGTTACTTACCATATTCCATAGTAATTTATCCCAAACATCAAGATGACATTAATTGTACTATTTAATTTGTTATTTCTTTCTTTGGCAGCAGATAATTTTGAGGTAAGGGAAGGATATTGATAGGAAAAGATTTTGAAAGCAAAATGATGGTAGAAATGTTAAAAAAAAAAAGTTCTTTCAACCAAGGAGGTGTAGGCATTATTGAATTAACGTATGGTTTATGCATATGAATAAATATACCTTCTGCAGCTGTTAGAAATTCACGTGGTAGTTATGCAATTTCTGAATGTGGCATATCAAAATGGTTCCAGCAAAATGGATATATGCCATTTTTAAATATCTCTGAAATGTTAAAAGCTCATATAAAACAAATCAATTATTGGTGGACAACAAACGTATCAACACAGGTACAAGGTAAGAATTGGCTGAAAACATATTAGAATGAGCTGGACATACCCATAGAAGACGGTCTTTTTTTTCACAAGTTACACAAATATTTTTGGCCAAATCCCTTTTTAAAAAAAGGAATAACTTATTATATTCCCCCCTTGTACCCTTCTCAAAGCTTTACAAGCACTGCAAGTAAACATCAACATTTCTTCAGAGAAGTTAACCATTCTTCCAGTACAAACTTGCAGAATGAAAAACTCATAATACAAACATTACTTTGGGGGAAGGCAGTTTACTTTTTTATATTTGGTAATTTTTGAAAATACATGTGTATTTCTAGTTTACATTTTGCCAAATGAATGTTAACTTTTGAATGCCTCTTTTGTTTGGAGTAAGGAAACCAGACTGGTCCATGGGACTTGCAACATGGATTGAAACGGCAAGCATTTCACCGAGATGTCAAAATAGGAAGGACTTGTGGCATAATTAGCACTGATAGTAGCACAAGAAAATACTGGCTAGTCTTTCTGATGGAGAGCTCTATTAAAGGACAATCTATATTGAGTTTGATTTTAAGAGTGATGATGTAGATCTACCATATTTGTTGCTTGCAAACGGAATTCCTAACCTCGCTGATCTTTGATTATGAATACAATTATTTTTATGTGATCATATACTTCAAATAAATACCCTTAAAAACAACCTTACGAAATTACACTTAACAAGATGCTCAACAGTGGAGTAGCGATGCTTTCATAAGACGGTCACAGGTGAGAATGTAGCCCACACCAACAATCCTCTGCATAGCTAGAGGATCTGTTCAAACTGAACTATTTGTCACTGATCATTTAAATCCACTTGCACAGACATAAGATTAAACAGTGTGGTCAAGGGAAAGGGGTGCTGGCCCATGATTGAGAACAACTTAGTCTAACTTGAACTTTTTCCATGACTAGCTACTTAAACTTGGGGGAAATCACCCAGCCTTTCTTCATCTCTAAAATTGGGGCTGCACATTGGTCAGAATAATTTTGAAGATAAAATGAGATAATCTAGAATAAAAAGGGTTGAAAAGTTTAAAACTATAGAAGTTAACCTGTTGGTTACTAATAGCCACACAAGTAATAAGAAGCTGGACTGCAATTTCCAAACTAACCTAGAAACTGTATGACTTAGGATGTTTCTGGCTGTAGATATGCCCTGAATAAACATTTGTTATTTCCCTGAGGAAACATGGGGAAAGACATTTCACAAGCACATTTCCCTGTGAAAATAGGTAATTTAGTTTCCCAAGTGAGTTTTAATTTTGACATGAAGCACTTTGATTAGTTGCTCTTCTACTAAAATTAACTGGACAGCAGAGAGAGACCTCCAGTTTACATCGCAATGTAGATATCTGCATATGCGTGCTTGGAAAAGGCTGCCTATCCGCCCCTCACCGACCTCAGGAATCTCTAGGATTTGCCCTATGAAGCCAGCGAATGGCAAGAGGGGAGACAGGTGGCTCAGATCCCTCATGTTGCCGCCGCTCTGCCTGGGCTGCAAGGTGCTTCTACGGGTCATGTCCCTTTTTGTGGAAAGGATCAAAGAGCAGAAGCCGTGGAAGGTAGAAAATCAATGGAGAGAGTGGAGAGGGCTGGTGTGGAAAGATCAAGAGGGAGACAAGAGTACGGGGAGAGATTGGTTAGAGTACTGTGGGAGACAGAATTAGTAGGCCTTTTTTTTTTTTTTTTGAGGAAAATTAGCCCTGAGCTAACATCTGTTGCCAACCCTCCTCTTTTTTGCTGAGGAAGACTGGCCTTGAGCTAACATCCATGCCCATCTTTCTATATTTTATGTGGGATGCCTGCCGCAGCATGGCTTGACAAGCAGTGCATAAGTCCACACCCGGGATCTGAACCAGCGAATCCCAGGCCACCAAAGCAGAACATGCGAACTTAACTGCTGTACCACCAGGCCTAACAGTAGTTTAGGTAGTAGTAGTAGTTAGTAGTTAGGCCTCAGTAGGCCTAACAGCAGTTTTCTGGGCTCTTCTCTCCCTGTCTCCTTCTGGGTGTGAGCTTGGGAGAATCATTTCATATTTGTTTGTTTCCTCTCTTCTAAAACCATTTTAGAGAAGACAGGAAGCAGGCAAAGCAAAATGGGAAAGGTAGCCCCACTGCTAAGTGAACTTGGGGCGGTCTCTAAACCTCACACTGCGTTTCAGTGCGTGTGGTGTGTCTTGCAAGCTGTCTGCAAGGCTGTCAGCTTGCTACCTCTCCACTGCCAGGGAGGCAGGTCATTCATGGCTGGGGAAGAAACTCCTATGAGGTCATTGTGCATTCTGGCCCTCAAAGGCTGTTTCAGGATAAAACACCTTGGTCCTCAATGTTGTGTCCAATTTGAGCGTCCAGAGCTTGGAAAGAAACAAGCAGCAGAGCACAGTTCCAGTTCAGTTTTAAGTCTAAAAGGAAAAGAAGACAGAGAGAAGGCAGACTAACAGAACGAAAGGGACTAGGAGAGCAGCTGCACACGTGGACCTAAACCAAGTTGTGGCACTTCTGTCAATTACTTAACCTTCCTGTGCCTTGTTTTCTCTGTCTGGAAACTGCAGACGTAATATGTAAAGCTCTGATATTTGGAGAAAGTTTAAAAGAAACAAGGTATATAAAATACTGAGCACACTGCCTGGCACATTATAACAAATTCAAAAATGGTAACTATTGCTAAACACAAAATTGAATTTCTTCTTATTGTGCTAAGTCCAGATTGATTGATACTGTAACAACTTTTAAATCAAGATGAACTAATTCTAAGTGCTTTTTTCTCAAAAATGTATGTAACGCTTTCTTTTAAGAATTTCAGATAGAGAATCATAGCATCATATTGCCATAGATCTTTCTTTTTTCTTTTAAAGGAGGAAAAGTAAATAATTTACCAAATAAGTTCAGAAGCTAAAGCCTAATAAAAAAGAATCAGCCACTCTGCACCTAAATTTAATTTAAGAGTCACTGTGTTGGCTGTGAATGTGTTTGGAAAGCATAGACTTTCTCATTTGATATTTTGGTTATCTAGAAAAAAATTAAATGCTTGCAATTGCAAAATTTTCAATTTCTTGTAAGGATGAACATTTTTTTCCCCCAGAATGTAAATATTATCTTAGTTTGAAGACAGGGAGAAGAGGAACAAAGAACAGGTGCTTTCATTCAACAGGACATATCGGGTGACACTAGGAATCAGGCACGTATGAATCCAGTCAAAGCACCACCGCGACACTGCCGAAAGTAAGACAGCCCAGGGGTCCTGGTGCAGGAGGTGGTAGGGTCTGCATTATGGAGATTTGGAAGGTTACCGTGAAGGCAGAACACAGTGGGACTGCTTTGTTAAAGGGTTAAGGAAGTATCAGCCACAAAGCCCTGGCAGCTTGGGAGAAGGGTCTTGCCTCACTGCTGCTGAGCCTCAGCTTTTCCCCACTCAGGGTCTGATGCATCGCGGGCCCTCTGTATCTGGCCTCGTGCTCTACCTCTGCCGCTCAGCCATGCCCTCCATTCCTGGGAGAGGCCAAGAGCCTGGCTGGGCAGAGGAGAGCAGCCTCGGCCTGGGAGAGGGTCCCCCATCGAGAACCAGGCTGCAGTGGCTGTTGTCAGTGCAGCGCAAGCGTGGCTGGGCCCTTGCATCAGGATCACACGGGCAGCTTGCTAAAATGCAGATTCCTTTAGTCCCACAGAACAAAATCCTGGGCAGGCATGAAGCAAAGGTGCTCACCAGCTCTGAGACTCTTCTGCTTTTTCATTCCCACTTTTTGAGGAAGGTTAAAATAAAGTACAAAATAACGGCAGTGGGGCTAAACCGTTATTTTTAGTGCAGGATATCTAAACATGATCTACTCCTCTGGCCTGGTTTTAAGATGAGGCAGAATTCATATTGGCCTTTGAAAGAAACATTTTTAACAGGTCTTTTCTTTTTCTTTCAAATATTTTTGCTATTTGGACTTGTCTTGCCTTCCAATGAGAAGGGACTGGTAAGCTACAGACACGAGTTCCTGAAAATGACGGCTACAGAGCACTCACAGTCAAACGGGTTGTGTTCAAGGCCTGACTCCACCACTTATTAGCTGCGAAACTTGGGCAAATCTCTTTACGTCTTGGTTCCTGGTTCCAAATCCCTATGACACAGAATACCTTCCTGAACTGCAGATTAAATGAGGTTTTATGTGTAAAGAGCTAAGCAGGTACAGCCCAGAGGGGCTGAATAAGTTCCCAGAAGCCCACAAACCACACCTAAACGTACTGCCTATCTCCTTTCTTACCATGTTGGTCTGTACATCCTTTCTCATTCTTTAATTCTCTTATACTCTTCTTTTTGTTGATAATGGCTTTTCCTCCTTTCTCAACTATCGAAGGCAAGTCCACTTTTCAAGATCCAATTCAAACGACACCTCTCTTCTGGTCTTGCCTCCCCAGATCCTCCAATCCTAGGAAGCCCTCCACTCCTGTCAGATGGAACATACTTCTGTCCTAATACAAGTACGGTTGAACCTAATTATGTAGTTGCCAGTCATGCCCACTAGACTGTGTGAAACGTAGTCATTGTTAAATCCTGAGCGCTTAGCTGGGTGCCTGGCACATAACAGGTGGTCAAACCACATGCATCTATACACATATACGCAATTTTTCTGCATGCGCAGACAGAATGGAAGGAGTCATGCGTGCTGGCTGGACGGGGGTGGGGGGTACCTGAGTGTGCTTTTGAGGAGGCGATGGGCCTATGAGAATTGAGTGGTTGTCCTAGCGTCCCTTCCCCGACCCCCCACGGCGCTAGGCCTGGCGCTGAAGGGTCACTGCCTCTAAGGTCCAGCCGGTTTCTCCGCTTGGGGACGCGGCTCAGCAGGGCACCGGCAGGGGGCGGCGTTGTCACGCAGCTGGATGCTCCGCGGGTGACCGTCGCCCGTCCCGCGCAGAGCGCTGCTGACTGGGCCGGGGCTCCCCACTTCAGGGGGCGGCCTGTTCTTCCCGCAGGCTGGGCGGCCGGGGTCGCGCGGGGTCGCGAGACCGAGTACCCGGGGCTCCGGCGCCCTCCCTCCGCCCCGCCCCCGCCGCGCGAGCCTCCCCGACGGGAAGGAAAGTTCCGAGGCCGCGCCGGCAGAGGCGCGGGCGGCCGGAGCAGAAGCCGAAGAAAGGGGGCGCTTTTCTAGCCAAGACGCTGGGGCGAGCGCTGGGGCGCCGGGGGACCATGCGCACCCGTCGCTCTGCCCCAGCGACTGAAGCTGGGGGGAAACTCTTCCATCCTTTAAGCTGGTACTTTAACGTTTGGTGGAAAACGAAAGAATTTCCCGCTGGCATGGGAACACTTGAAAAGGCGAACCTTCGCGCAGGGTGACGCGCGCGCCCGCGCCTTCGGGTCTCCGTGAGAAGGCGCCGGGCGTCCGGACCCCCGCGGCTCTTTGGCTACACGGCGGCCGCGCTCCCCGCGCCTAGCTCCGGCCCCGGCCCTGGGCCGCCCCCGCCGCCCGTGCGCACGAGCCGGCCTCCCGCCCGCCCGCGCGCGCCCCGCCCCGCCGCTCCGCCGGCTCCCCCCGCTCCCCGGCACTCGCAGAGGTTTCGAGAATCGAAAGCCAGTTATCACGAGCCCTTCTGCTCACGCGCGGAGACGGGTTCACGTGAACGAGTGACCTCAGTTCACGCCGGGCCCGGGCTCGTGAATGGAGTAAAGGGCGCGCGGACACCCGGTTTAAGGGGGTGCCGTGCAGAACCTCCCGAGCCCCAGCGGGAAGCTCTGAGGACGCGCTGTCTCCGGCGAGGATTTTATGTTGGGGAAGTTTCTGCAGTTGAGTGATTTTAGTCGTGATCCGGTTCTCAGGGCCACTTCTGACTCTTCAGCATTTTAAGTTGCGGAAAAAGAAAAGAGGCGGGGGCGGGGGCGCCTGCACGAATCACACACGTATGAGGGCACCCACACGCAGACACGCAGCCCCGGCCGGCCGCGCTCGCCCGGGCCCGCTCGCCCCGCGGCGCGCAGCACAGCCGGCTCGGCGGCGGGCCGGGGGGCGGCGCCCTATGCAGATGAGGAGGGTGTGGCGAGCGCGCCGCGGCGGGGCCCCGGAAGCGCAGAGAGGCCCGGTATAAAAAAAGTACTGAAGCCCTTTCCCCGCACAACTGCTAAGGCTCCAGAGACGGGAGCGTGAGCGGCGGCGGCCGCGGCAGCAGGAGCCGCCACCTCCGGGGCCACGGCAGCTGAGGCGGCAGCGGCGCGGGCGGGGGCGAGGGGCGGGAGCGGCCATCGCAGGCGCGGGGGTCTGGGCAGGACTAGGTCGCTCGCCGCTGCTGGGAGCGCACTCGCCGCTCCTGGAAGTGTTGCCGCCTTGCGGGTCCTCGCTCGCTGCGCTCCTAGAAGGGGCGGCCGCCTCCAGGTGACACAGACGGGACTCCCGCTTGCGCTTTCGAGATGCATCAGAGATACTTTTGGTGCGGGGCTGCTCTGCGGGGCGCGGCGCGCGCGGCTGGGGACCGCGGGGGCCCGGGGAGGGAGAGTCTCCGAGGAGCCCCCAGTCCGGGGGCGAGCCGGGGAGGGAGCGCGCTCTTCCCTCCGTGAGCCCCTGTCCGCCGCCGCGCGTCCTCACCGCGCTCCTTCCCCCTTTTTTCTTTTAGGACTGACCAGGGCCA
Organism: Equus quagga; assembly: GCF_021613505.1. NCBI lineage: Eukaryota > Metazoa > Chordata > Mammalia > Perissodactyla > Equidae > Equus > Equus quagga. The sequence continues at coordinate 48,011,587 of NC_060277.1, forward strand.
AGTGGTGTTCGGCGGGCACTTCATGGCGGAGGGCGAAGGGTACTTTGCTATGGCCGAGGACGAGCTGGCCGGCGGCCCCTACATCCCCCTGGGCGGCGACTTCGGCGGCGGCGACTTCGGCGGCGGCGGCTTCGGCGGGCACTGCCTGGACTATTGCGAAAGCCCCACGGCGCACTGCAACGTGCTGAACTGGGAGCAAGTGCAGCGGCTGGACGGCATCCTGAGCGAGACCATCCCGATCCACGGGCGCGGCAACTTCCCCACGCTCGAGCTGCAGCCCAGCCTGATCGTGAAGGTGGTGCGGCGGCGCCTGGCGGAGAAGCGCATCGGCGTCCGCGACGTGCGCCTCAACGGCTCGGCCGCCAGCCACGTCCTGCACCAGGACAGCGGCCTGGGCTACAAGGACCTGGACCTCATCTTCTGCGCCGACCTGCGCGGGGAAGAGGAGTTTCAGACTGTGAAGGACGTCGTGCTGGACTGCCTGTTGGACTTCTTACCCGAAGGGGTGAACAAGGAGAAGATCACGCCACTCACGCTCAAGGTAAAGCCCCCGAGGTGGGGAGAGGGGCTTGGGCGCGCGCCCGTGCCGGGCCGTGCGCGCCGGGCGGGGGGCTGCGGATGGATGCCACAGATGGGCGGCCGTGACGGGTGTGGGCGCGCTCATTTGTTTTGGTTTTGATGTTTTTAAATGAGTCGACTAAGGTGCGTGGACGGTGTTGAGCATTTCTGTTTACTTGGTGCTTCAGCGCCACAACTCTTCTCCAGCTTCCTCTTCTGCCCCCCCCTTCACTTCCTTCTCCTTATTATTTAACTGTTGGCTTTCCTTGCTTTCGTCTTGCCCAGAGTAGATTCTGATACGTTGAGGAATGAAACGATGCAAATAATTTTTTCTGAGTCATTCTATGATCGAGTCTTTGGGAAAACGGCAGCCTTAAGCAGAACCTAGTCAACGGGCTTTTTATTGTATTGGAAGATGTGAGTAGTCTTCTCAGCTGCATTCCGCTGATTCTGTGTGTTTAGGATATATATGGAGCTTCTCCGGGTTGATTCCTGTGTTAAGGGTATGGTGGGTGCCCCTCCCTCCCCACTTTGGTTCAATGAGCGTTTTATTTAATTAGTTAAAATGGTCTGAAGGTTTAGCCTCCCGGAATGCCCTAACTTAGTTCATATTTGATTGCAACTGCAGAGTACCCCTGGTGGGGCGTACAAGATACTGATCACTGGGTCGCCTCAGGGGGAGAGTAACTGGGTGACTAGGGACAAGGGTGAGAGGCAGACTAACTTTCCACTGTATGCCTTCTTGTGTTTTGAGTATTGTGTGAATATTGTACCTATATGACCGTTTTCAAAAAATAACCTATCAAAAGTCAGACATGACAACCTCTTGGTACTGTGCTGCGTCTGCCAAAAGCCTCAAACTATTATTTCTAGTCTCTTTCCCAGACGGTAGAACTACTCGTTAAAGGTATTTTTTTTTTTCTGTTTCCAGAAGACTGTTTAAGTCTGTAGGTAGTGTTTTGCTGAAACTTGACAAAACAAAAAAAGAGACGGATCAAAATAATTCTCAGCTGTGAAGAGGATGTATTTATTTATTTATTATTTTTTTCTAGGTTCGCTCATTTTCTTGTTTTATCTTTTAAATTGTAGGAAGCTTATGTGCAGAAAATGGTTAAAGTGTGCAATGACTCTGACCGATGGAGTCTTATATCCCTGTCGAACAACAGTGGCAAAAATGTGGAACTGAAATTTGTGGATTCCCTCCGGAGGCAGTTTGAATTTAGTGTAGATTCTTTTCAAATCAAATTAGACTCTCTGCTCCTCTTTTACGAATGTTCAGAGAACCCGATGACTGAAACATTTCACCCCACAATAATTGGAGAAAGTGTCTACGGCGATTTCCACGAAGCTTTTGATCACCTTTGTAACAAGATCATTGCCACCAGGAACCCAGAAGAAATCAGAGGGGGAGGCCTGCTTAAGTACTGCAACCTCTTGGTGAGGGGCTTTAGGCCCGCCTCTGATGAGATCAAGACCCTGCAGAGGTACATGTGTTCCCGGTTTTTCATCGACTTCTCAGACATTGGAGAGCAGCAGAGAAAACTGGAGTCCTATTTGCAGAACCACTTTGTGGGGTTGGAAGACCGCAAGTATGACTATCTGATGACGCTTCACGGAGTGGTGAATGAAAGCACGGTGTGCCTGATGGGACATGAAAGAAGACAGACTTTAAACCTCATCACCATGCTGGCTATCCGGGTTCTAGCTGACCAAAATGTCATCCCTAACGTGGCTAATGTCACTTGCTATTACCAGCCGGCCCCCTATGTAGCAGATGCCAACTTTAGCAATTACTACATTGCACAGGTCCAGCCTGTATTCACATGCCAGCAGCAGACATACTCCACTTGGCTACCCTGCAATTAAGAATCATTTAAAAGTGTCCTGTGGGGAAGCCATTTCAGACAAGATAGGAGGAAAACAAAAAAGAAAAAAAAAAAGGCTGAGTGACCCAGCCCTGATTAGGGATGTTTTTTGTGCAGTGATGATCTGCTCCTGGTTTTAAGCTTGGCAAAGCTTGTGGATCTTTTCATAGGTACGGGAGCATGATCTGGAAATGATCGTTTCCCACCTACAGCTCTCCCACCTGATCCTCCTACCAAATTGGATTTTGTCCTAAAACAAAAGAGACCTGTTACTAAAAGCAGCCATGTTATCCTAAAATAACAAGGGAAAAAATGTTCGATGACAACATGGGTTTGCAGTACCTGCTCCCATAGCTTTGCCATAGGAAAAAAAATTAGTGGAGACTTTCTTATGAGATAGAATTCACAAAAGGGAAAATACGGAGCGAAAAACAGAAAGGTCTCACCCCAGCTTAATTACCGATTCAGGAGTTCAGATAGTAACAATAACACAGAAAGAAGGGGAACTCCAGCACGGGGCTTGCTATTTGAGGCTCGCAGCAAGTGCTTTCTGTGAACTCTTCTGTTGTGCTGACAGAAATGGCTTGCTCCTAATGAACAGTAGTAGGTTGGTGCTGTTCTCATAACAAACAGCAGAACTTATGATGGCACAATCCATTATTTCCAGCTGCGTTCATAGCTCGCATTTTTCAAATGTGAAAGTGCAAGCAAAAACAGCTGTAGCAAAGAAAGTATGTATGCTCAAGGACCAAAGATGTAACAGATAAAAATACCCAAGTAGAAGAGATATAGTAGAATATATAAAGAGTTACTATATTTGTTACACACTAATATACATCAAAGTGCCTGTTGCCTTCTGAAAATTTGAAGTGGAAAAATTTTGTGGTTTAATGATTATTTTATCAGGGACTCAAGAAGAAAATAAAACAACACATAAGCTTGTGAATGGTGGAGGAAATGCCCTATTTTTTCTTGGCAAATACTTGTATAAAGTTAACATTGTTGGTGTGATCTTATCATAGGTACATGTGTATGTGTGTGTATATTATGTGTGTATATATACATATTTGCAATCTGTATATATACACACAATACATTGATTATGGTCTAGAATAATGTAGCAAATAGGAAATGTTTAAATAGCGTGTGCTTTTATGTTTTCGACAGGTTGACAGGAGACGTGGGCATATCGCAGTGGTGAATTAAAACCCACATCTAAAAAATTTAAAGCAAATGAAGGAGAAAAACAAGTAATATATTTGATAGGAAGAACAGAGATTATACATTTTTAGTGAGTGTTTTTTTTTTTTCCTTCTTTTTGTGAGCCATAGAATTCCACAAATGGGAGAATATTTGTTTGGCAGAGCACTCTTTTTTTTATGTGAAACTGCCATTTTGACAATTTGAACCCTTTAATTTTTTGTAATACTTACATGCCTCCATGGCGTGTAATCCAGTGGCTCATGGATCAATGATAGTCTATTTAAATCCCTGACTGCTAAAAAAGAATTTCTGATGATCTGAACACTACTTATTAATATTAAATGAATTTTTTATTGAATGCATTCTGCATTCCAGGACCACTAGAATTTAGTAAATGTGAAATGACCCTTTTTAAAGAGTATTTGCACAATTGCTTAAAATTTATATATGAGATATATATTATATATAAAATTTTATAAATTCATGCCAATATGAAATATCTTTGATCTGGTTGTCACACTGCATTTAAATATTTAGTACTGTACTTTAAATTCAGTCACTTTGCATTGAATCAAATCCAACTTTATTTTCTCTTTCCCGAGAGACTAGTTATACCTTTGTGAAATGAACTAGCATTACTATTTCAGTTCAATGACAGCTAATTAATCCTAAAACCATCCCTTGTCCCAGCCCTTAATTCCTTTGGACACTGGCCTCTGAAAATGCATTTGTTAAAAACAAAACTAACACTTAAAAACCTTCCCTTTGTATTGTGAAACAGCCACATAATGCCTCCCGACTCTAGTGGATGACTGCTTACTATGATAATTCCTCTGAAGAACCAGCCAGATTTTTGTCATCAGTGAGAGGGATTGGGGAAGAAAATAGCATCATCCTATTGGCAGTGTAATTTGTTTGTTTCTTATCTGAGCATCACTCGGATGCTCAGTGCTAGGTTAATCCATCTGAACTACCTTTTGCACATTTTTTTTTGAAACCTTAACAGGAACTTGATGGGTTTGCTGTAGCAGCTTCCCTGTGAATTCTGTCCAAGCTGTAACAGCTACTGTACTGCCACTCACTGTTTCCTAGGGAACTCTTTCTTCTCCCATGTTGGCTCAGTCTCCCTCACTCCAGCCCTGGGTTTGAAATATTAGTTGTGAATTCCCAGGAAATATTATTCCATTTGCAGATTAAGCCTGATACTTAGCTGTCAGAAACCAGAGCTCTGCCTACTTAACTTTCTCGAAGTTTTCTAAAAGAAAACTAATGAAATGCTTGGGAATGTAGGAGCAGCTGGTGATCTGCCTTCTTCCTTCTCATGATAACTTTTTACAAATGAGTCGTCCACTATTTTATAAAGAATCCAGAGATCTCTGGCTCTGCCATAGCAACAACCTGCTGTTAATTTATGACACAGATTTTTGTTTGGAGGAGCCTTATTTGACAATATCCTTTTCATTTATTTTCTAGACTATTGATGTTCTTTTCTTGCTTACTCCAGGGTTGGTAGCATAGTTGGAAGTGCCAGCACCTGGCATTCAGATAGAACAGGCTGTACTCAAGACAACCTTCAGCATTTACTTTAAGACCTATATAATTTATTTCTCTTTTGTATGTACTATAGTCTTGTGCCTATGTAGTTGAACAAACAGTGGAATATATGTCTCTCTTTGTGGATGTGTGGCCTAAAACTTTGAATGTCTGACGAGAGAGAGCCGTGTGTATAGGTCAGAGACAAGAATAGCTCTCAACTCCTGATGAGTGCCTGTGATTCGTTTGCTGTGTGTTTACCTGGCCTAGTGTGCTGTTACCTTCAAACAGGAAGAAGTTTTACCTACATCAAGATGGACTTTTCCTTTCCAGAAATGGGATCTAGTATCTGCTCACTTTGGAACTGGGTGGACTATTTTAACGTGGCTCCCAAAATGCAAGAATGGAAGAAATCTGTAAGCCAAGCCAAGGAGGAAGTGCAAAGAAAGTAAACCTGCTGTTTTTGCCACCCCTTTCTGTTTGCTTGTCATCGGTAGCTTTACTGTGCATAAAATTGTTTTCAATGCAATGCTTGTCAAATAAATATTATGAACCATTTTGTAAATGAAATGTGTTATGTTGAAAGCCGTCAGCAGTTCCAAAATAAGCTTTTTTGTTGTTTGAAGACAAAGTGTGTTAGATGAAACCAAAAAGCCAAAAAAAAGGTAATTTCGTATATAGCACCTGAGTATAATCTTTCTTTAAGATTTCTTATAGCATAGCTTTTTCAGTGCTGAGAAAGAATCTCTATGTATTATTTTGTTGTAATAATGGCTTGCTAACAAAGCACATGGTAAAAGTACAAAGTTGGAAGATGTCAAGGTAACTTGGCAAGACTTGCCGCAAAGCCTTGCGGAATGGAGGAGGCCCTGCCCGCTGGCTGTCTCTCCCTCCACCCTCTCTCCAACCACTGCCTGCTCTGAGACGTCCTGTTGCGGCAAGCTATACCTTGGGTCACTCTTCTGGAATATTTTGACTTTAGACTGTGTCACAGGCAGAAAAGGAGTTGATGGAGAATGGACTCTTAAAAACTGACGTGTTTGAATCAGTGCTAGAGGGAACAGATTGTGAATTTTGTTTACAGCATCCAATATTTGGATTTTTTTGGTTTTTGTAAATAAAAAGAAGTTATTTTTTTCTATTGATTTGTGTCTGTTGTCTTCGGTGTGTGCGCTGGCAAAAGACCGTGTCCTCTGAATCCCAGCCCACGTCCATGAGAAAAGACAGGCAGTATTTGGAGAAGACTAGCCTTCAGCAACTTCCTAGTTGGAGAACAATAAGTTAAAACGTCCAGCTTTCTGCCAGCCCATCTCTGATTGGCTCAATGAGCTCCAAAAGAATCTAGCTAAAGGGGTGCCAAAAATTGTTATCTGGGTATTAACTTAGCAGTGTTAAGTGAGCCAGGAGTTAGAACTGTTTTCCAGTATTGGTAGAGACTCATGACTCTGGACTACCGGGCTCCAGTGGCCCTGAGTGGCTCTGGGTTTGTGTGAGTAGTCCAAGTGTTGAGACTCAGTCATCAGTAGTTATATATATTATCTGTTTGGGGCTCTGTAGTGTTATTCAGAGTGTTTACTTTGGGAGTAAGTATTGGAAGTCAGTAATTGGAAGAGGAGGTGAAAGCGAGAGTAATTTTAGGATCTAATATATTGTACTTTGTGTGGGTGCATGTGCTGGGTGCAAAGAAATCACCCTTTTGATTAGCATTCAGTGTAATCTCACCTTTTCAGATCACCAGGGGACATACATTTATTTATTAACTAAATTTTTTCTTTGTGTAATTTTGGAGACTTTCTTAACTCTAGTAGCATGAGAATTTGGTAAGCTTAGGCTTCTGTAGGACATACTTGTGGTTTTTAAAACCGTTTAAAGTCCTGATGTTGGCTAGAATGCATGCTTGATGCTGCATCTATGATGGAGCCACTCCTGGTATTAAAAGCCAGCTTCCCTCACACATACATCGTAAAAATACAAGATGGTTATTTGGTTTGATAATGGTATTTGTGTGTCTTTCTCTTCTTCCTTTGTTGCGACCTCTTTATCCTTCTACAACCAATCCCTCACATGTCTGTGGTCATCACACAGTTCTTTTTAAACAAGGGTTGAATAAGGACAGTATATATTAAGCTCCTCCTAGAGTTAGATACACCCTGCTATTTCTGGTTGAATTGCCAGGTTGCACCTAACTAAGCTTGGAGAGCAGTAACCCACCCTTTCTTTCCTTAGGAATTTATTTTCCTAAACATTCAGTTCCTTTAAGAAAAAAAAAGACAAAAATTAATGTTCAAAAAGCAAAAACAAGGAAATTAAAATCATAGTCTTTAAATGTAAAGTAGAATAAGACTGTTAAAATCATCAAATACTTCAGAAATAAAACTGTAATTTCCTTCTTAGAACAAAGTTTGAAATAAATGATATGAATGTCCTTCAATCTAGTGGCAAATGCTTTCAGGTGGGAGAGGGGGAGGAGAAATGATTTTTAAAATGATTAGCTTTCACCCAGTATGGCCCAGATCTTGGTTTCTAATGGAAGCAGGTCTCCTTGGAAAAATGGCTGTATCTAAGGCTGGGAGAGAAAATACACTAGAGGAATTGGAGCATCTTTTAGTTCCAGAAAGCGACAATGGGCAAAGAAAAAAAAAAAAGATTAAAAACCGTAACGATGAGGGGCATGTTAATAGAACAATTCATCAACAAAATAATAAGTAGTGTTGGGTTATAACCCAAAGTTAAAAATATTCATGAATCCACACAGGTGGAAATAGATGATTGAATGAATAAATAAATGGCGGCAAAGAGACAAATTTCCTGTGCAGAATTCCAAGTAATCTATGTAAATACTGCCCCCAAGGAGGTAGAGATTAACTCCCCACGTCTTAAGTGTGGGCTGTGTATAATGCCTTCCTTCCAACGTGTCCAATATGGAGATGGGTGAAGAAAGAGTAATGTCCCAGTGGAGAACCCTGACTGTGTCAGCCAGGTGATCATAGTCAACATTGACAGTGGTAAGTCATGATAGTAGGCTGTGCCCTTGTTATGATGTGATGAAAATGACGCTTCATGTCTGTGGTCTTCCTCCCCAAAACCTACAACGCTAGTTTAATCATGAAAAAAGCACCAGAGAAATCTAAATTGAGGGGCATTCTGTAAAATACTGGACTAATACTCCCCTAAATCATCAAAGCAAGGAAGATCTGAAAACCGCCACAGCCAAGAGGAGCCTAAGGAAGCCTGACGACTAAATGTGGTGTGGTGTCCTGGATGGGATCCTGGAACAGGAAAGGGCGTTAGGTAAAACCGAAGGAAATCTGAATAAAATATTGTTGAAATAATGTTTCAATATCAGTTTTTTCATTGTGACAAATGTGCCATAACTAATGTAGGATCTTAACAACAGGGAAAGTGGGTGTAGGAAATATGGGAACTCTCTGTACTATCTTCACAATTTTTCTGTAAATCTAAAACTATTCTCAAATTAAAAGTTTATTAAAAAGTGAAGATTGAGAAAATGACCCTTCCTTGCTATTTCTAGGGCAGTGACTCCATTTGTAAAAATAATAGTGAATAGTGAATTTTATTTTTTAATGTCTTCTGTACTTAAAGTGTTAGGAGAGCAAATGAGTGAAAATAGGATGATGTGTTTTGCTCCAAAGGTTTGGAGACACTTTACCTACAAGTTTTAGGGAGAAGGAAGGGGGTTGAAGAGAGTTAAGTTCTATAGGCAATGTTCTGCTGTAGAAGAGTAAGAGGAATTCATATTACCTTAGAATTTTAAAGAAGGAGGATACTCCATGTAACCACAAACCATTGTGTGGATATTTATTTGGAGTTCTAACATGAGTAAGGGGCTAAAATTTCACAGCTCAAATATATGAAAAACTTTGGAAAGTTGTTTAGGAACTCTTTGTGAGGGAGTTATTATATATATATTTTTAAATACTAGTGGAGTCTAATATTTAGTGGAGTGTTGAAATGAATTATTATTTAATGTAAATAGCCACTTCCATAATTTATCTGCTTATCTAAACTTCTCTTTTAGCGTATCAGGCTTTCTTAAAGTGAAGGCACGCTTGTTCTTATATTTACTTTCTCAACTCAATCATTGGCATTAGAAATCGTTAAAAATGCAGTTTTGTAAAGTAGATACCCTTAGCAATTTTTAAAAGCAGTAATTCCAGCTTAGCAGTTTATGAAGTTAGGACAAGGCCTGTGCTTTTTTGCTTAGGGACGCAGAGCGCCCTGAACTGCAGGAATTTATGAGTATGGGGCTAAGTTATTTCTAACCTCAATAATGGAAAGTTCCCTTCAGGATCCCCTTCAGAAACTATTGATTTTCCAGCACAGTCTGTACTTATCAGTAATGCCAAGATTTTGTGGCATCATCTGGCCATGTCATTAGAAAACTGCTGAAACCCTATTCTTTTATTTTTTTCTTCTTCTTTTAGCAAAATTCAACATAATGAACTACACAAGGCATTATGGGTAATGCCATTCTATGCATTAATCCCAAATTATGTATGCTTTGGAATTTCTTCCTCTTTATCTCTTCAAAAAAGGTCAAGAAGGTCACGGCTCATATGTTCCTCATTTTAATAAGGAATAATTAAAAACTATTAAGCTATCTGCATTTTAGAGTCCAATTATCAGAGAAAAGAAGAGAATCAACTTCAATCAGGTTCAAGGCCTAAAGGCTGAATTAGAGTTGCCAGATTTGGTAAAGAAAATCAGGATGCCCAGTTAAATTTGAACTTCAGATAAGCAATGAATTTTTTTAAAAAATATAAGTATGTCCCATGTAATATTTTGGACATAGTTATACTAAATACTTATCTGTATTTACCTGAAATTCAAATTTAACTAGAAGACCAGTATTTTATCAAGCAACCCTCTAACCTATATAGGATTACAAAATAAGGCTGAAAAAGTTTCCTACTACAGTTTGAGTCAAGAACACATGATAACTTGTTAATATCTAACTTTAGGTCCCATTAAACACTGCGTTCACATGGGGTACCCATAGCAGCAAACCCTTTGAAACGTGGTTCACTCATTAAATATTTGCTGAATGCCTTTTATGTGTTTAACCTTGTGTTAGACTCTGAGACCCAAAAGAAGTGAAAGGCTGCTCCATTGCCCTTTAGAAGGCTAGCTTCCACTTGCAAGTAGAACTTACTTGCTGAAAATTAATTTTTCAGCTACCCTGGGGTTAATTACTCACGAGGCTTAGCTCTGCATGGGGCACCATAAAGAGCCCTGTGGACTAATGGAGAGTCTGGATGAGGGGAATAGCCTGTGAAATGAGCCTTCTTGGGAGCTTTCAGAGGCAGAGCTCCCCGCAGGTAGCCCCTGTATAGACAGGCACTGGCCATTTGCTTGTTTTGCAGCAAAGGATTAGGGTAGATGTTTTGCAATTTCTGCTGAGGGAAGCGAAAATTCTCCCCGAGCTCCTGGGCACTTTCATTCTCTTTTCAAAACCACTGCAAAAATCTTTAGGACTTAACTCGAATGCACCTTGAAATTTTATTGCCCTATAATCCTGTTTTCTGCAGCACATTAAAATTCCCTTGAATGTTTCTTATGTAACCACTTTTGGTTAACTGTCATCTTGAAGTTATTACAATTTAGTCTTTGCTGCTTTTTCCAGAGCTGTGAAAGTCCCTTTCTCAGATGCTTCAAAGGCACCATGCACCCCAGACCTTACCCCCTCCCAATTTGTGTAAAACCAGTTGTGTTGTCAGTCCGGGTATTCATTTAGTCAGCATAGAGATCTTAGTTAAAGAACAGTTATAACTGTCACTGATTATTTATGCGATCCCCTGGACAGCATGGGGTAGAAGAAATCCTCAGCTTTCTCTATCATCAAAACATTTAATAAATACTTACTTTCTCATGCCCTTGGCTTGATACTCTGTGAGGATTTGCAAAGTTATACAAAACTGGCTTGTTTTCACCAGCAGATTTAATTGAAAAGAGACACAGGAATATGAACAAACAAATAAAACACGGAGTAGCAGTGAAATTAAGAAATTTGCCAAAATATGAATATGAGTGGCTAAGCTCATTCCCACTTTAGAGCATCTGCTGGTTGTTCCATTTCCTTGGAAAGCTCTTCCTCAGGATTTTTGCATCTCTTGCTCCCTCACTTTATTATTATTATTGTTAGCTATTGTTACTGAAATCTTACTTTCTCAGAGAGGTTTTTCCCTGATCCTTCTACTTAAAATAGAGTTTCCCTCCAACATTTTTACCAAGTTACTCTCTAAACCCTTCTGATTTTAGGATGTATATTACCATGACATTTGTTGCTACTTGAAATTGTATTATAAATTGATTTATTTCTTAATTTATGGCTTATTTGTCATCATAGAATGAAATTCATAAAGGCAAGAACTTTGCCTAATTTACTACTATGTTCTTAGTGTCTGAAATAGAGCTTGCTACCTAGGAGATGCTTGTTAAATTTTAGTGAGTGAGTGAATAAATGAATCCCATTTTGTTCAGGATGAGAGGTGAGATGAAATATCTAATTGGGAAAGTGTCAGAGAAGGTGTAAAAAGAGTGTACAGTAACCAGGAACACTGTTAAAATAAGAAAAAGATCTCAGAGATTGCCTGCTCACTGAGAGAGCACAGAGCAGAACCCTATGGAGAAATTCCAGCCTTGACACAAATTAGGAGCAGTAAACAACGGGAGAGAGATGGTCTTGGTGGGAATGTGTATGGCAGGTGCTCAAACCTCTGCTTGGTTCCTGAGCTTGAGCCTTTGAGATCAGTGGGCCAGCTTGTGCTGACAGCATTTGTGTGGCATGTGCTCAGGGGTAAGAGTGACAGGAAGCACATCTTCCAGTGCCCATGGGTCTGTTCTCTTTCTTCCAAGCCAAACCTGGCAACTTGGTAAATTGAGGATTGTAGTCCTGGGCAGTGACTACACTCTCTTTCATCAACTGCCACATCTCCCAGAGCTAGAGGATCTCTGAGAGAAGTATTCAGGACAGTGAACACGAACACTGAGGTCTGTCTCGGGTCTTAAGTAAGGGTAGGGGGCCATTAGGTGGGAAAGGCGCTTTGCTATTTGAGGAAGGCTAATGTATAAGGGGCAGTCTGTTCATCGCCATTTCTCAAAAGAGACAACCAGCATTTCCACTGGCATGCTTAGTTGGCCAAGTCTCAGGGAACAAGCAGTCTTGCCCTGGGGAACCAGTTGTGACCATTTGATGTTGATTTTTCAGGAGTGTCCCATTTTCAGAACGCTGCCCTGTTGTCAGACTCTGTACCTGCCATGTTGTTGCATTTGGTCAAAATGAGGCTTCTGACTTTAGGTGCCACGTTATAATTACTGAATAAGTTAGAAATATGGTGCAATAAGGATTCCACACTTCAAGAAATAATTTAAAAATTAGTTTCAAACTTTAATTCTTGCCACTTGTATACATTAAAACTGACTTGAATTCTCTGGATCTTGTCCTGAGTCCCAACCCACCTAACCCACGGCACTTCTCATGAGAAGGGAGTTGGGAGGGGGATTGATCAAGAAAAGTGAAACAGTGTACTTCATAAAAAGTACTGAGCATTTCATATAAAGTTCCCATTATAAAGAAGATAGATTTGGGGCTTCTGAATCAACTTAATGTTTCAAGAGTCACTTGAGGAAATCTATAAAAAAGGACCATATAAAGAAACACCTTTTCTTTAGTTCCATAAAATAGACAACTGTCAATATTATTTTTACCAGAGTATGTGCATCCCAGGATTCTGACTCCATAAGAAGTTTCGTGGGTTTTTTTCCCCCATGCACTAAAAGGACCTAAAAGGACACTTGGAGGAAGAGACCTGACATTTGTTGAGTTTTTACACTGGGTCAGAAAGTTTAGCACTTTACATTCATCATCTAAATTAATCCCCAAATGCAATAGGGGAAGTCTTGATTTTCCCTCCTCTACTGAGTAGGAAATGGAACCTAAGAGGGATTAAGTTCTAGCTGTTCAGATGGAAAGGAGAAGAGGAAGGATTCCAAGGCAAATCTTGAACTTCACATTGTTCCTTATTCGTCTTCTAACCTCTCCAAGCCCTCCGCTTCCCACCCTTGGCTGTGGATTGTCAGTGCTGCTGTTTCTCTCAATCCTCTGCAGTTAAGAGCAGGAGAAAGGATACGCAGTGGCAGCTCAGCCCAGGTGGTGTGAACCCTAGGAAAAAGAGTGATCATATGATATAAATAGTTCCCCATAGCGGGCCTTCCATATAATGTATAATAGTGGCACACATCCAATTTGACAAAATAATTTTATTTTCCATTTAATCATCACAATAGTCCTGAGAATTAAGTAAAAAAAAAAACAACGCATTATGATTATCGCACTTTAAAAGGGAGAAAAATGAGACCTGGAGAGACTAAACTTGTCTGTAAGACATAAAGGCCTTTAGAATTCATTCAGTGATTACATGGAGGAGAGTCTTTTTTCTGCCTGAGACACACAAGCAAATTGGTCTCCAGGTCCTTCTACAACTCTCTCCTATCAATTCTCCATCCAAAAGGCAGGTGCATCATAACAGCACAGCAGGTAGAAGTTCAGGAAGAGCATCCGAGCTTTCCTCACAGGATGAGATCACATAAATTGCCTATTGTGAGTGGATTACCTTACGAAAAATAAGCATGATTTAAATTTTCAGTTGGCAGTCAGAATTCAGTAAACTACTTCAGTACTGTCAAAGCTATTTTCTGTATGTCCTATTACAGAGAATGGGCCACTTAATCTTTAAAAAGTGATCAATTAGCCTGGCTTACATCACTTCTTACTGACAATGCATGCTACCAGCTGGCTGCTTTTGAATCTGTTTTTTTTTTTAAAGAAAATGTCTGAAAGGAAAGGTAGAGTGTAATTAAACATGTTAACCTCTTAGAAAACTCTGAATGAATTTCTATAACTCCTAAAATGTTCATTAGTCTTCTTGTGCTGTAGGCTTATCACACCTGCTTAGCTAAACACCCCAAACATGTTCCTTAACATTTCTCTCTTAGTTTGTGACTTCTGCTTAATGATGTCATAAGCCTTTCTCAATACACTATGTCAACAGAATTCTTTGTCACTTGGTAGATAGCTCAGGATCACTGGGGGGCAAGATCACATCTGTGGACCTGGATTCTAGTTCAGTATTCGTGTTAGTTGATGTATGTCTGAAATGGTGCTTAAGAGAACACATGCATGCTCAGGCTCCACTCCTGGCAATTTTCATTTAGTCAGACTCGAGTGAAGCAAGAACATCTATAATTTTTATAAAGTGTTTCTGAAGCACAGCTCTGCTCGGAACCCCTGCTTTACAGATGCTGATAGTGCCAAATCTGTGTCACTTAGCCTAGGCCCTCTAGAAAGCAGAGCCTGAGGCAGTGATTATGATCCAAATGGTTTATTTGCCAGATACTGTCACAGGATGTTAAGGTAAGGGACAAGTGTAATTCATTGCAACACACTGTGTCACATGTTGGCTACTACATCACAGTGTACCACAAAGCAACACAACAGGTGATTCAGCAGGCTTGTTCAATCAGCAGGAGAGAGTTCTCCAGAAGGTTTCCAAGGAGGCACTGTAGCTTGGAGTAGTGCACAGGAGAGAGAAAGGAAGGGGAATTTATCTGCCTACTAGTCAATTTATTTTCCTACTAGTCAAGTGTCCCTCCTTGGGAACTACCTCTTCTGCATTTTCAGTTGTCTCATCTGGCCCTTAAGTGGCTATGCAGGAGTACAGGTCTCATGTCCTGCAGGGTGATGCTTCATTCATTTCCAAAGGTGGAGTAGGACTGGCAACAGATGGAATGCTGACCAAGAAGCAGAGGAAGAAGGTGGTCAAGGTTTGCATCTTACCATGCAATATTATTGAAGGTAACGAAGAGATCATTGAGGAATTATTTAAGCGTATCAAGAAGATAGAGTTTGATTTAAAGAGGGAATGGAAGATTGGGGGAGGATAGAAGCCACACAGAAAGTATTGAGAAAGTGAAAATTAGTATTGAATATTGTTGATTGACACTTGACATCCCTTCCCATCTTTTTGTATTCTCCCCTGTATCCTAGGAGTTGGAAGACAAAGAACTCCATTTAGCAGACTCTCTTCTATCTGGGCTCTGGCTGCAATTTAGGTTTTGCTAATAGGAAGCATTTGCTTGAGATATGGCAGAGAGGTGTCTTTTATGTCATTCTGGTGCTGCCAAGCAAGTTCCTGTAGATGTACATATTGGTGACAGCATTAGTTTTTTGATCTCTAGACTGCAGCTATGGTGGTGTGATTTTAAAACCTAGAGTCCAGTAGGGCCCTCTGACTCCCCCTCCGTGAGCTCTTCCAAAGATTTTATAAGTACCCTCTTTCTACATTTAAACCCTTTATGGTAGAAATATCTGGAGCAGTTTCTGTTTCCCATAATACAGTCAGACAATTAGAAGCACTGAGAGCAAAGTAGGCTTTGTGAGAGCCTGATGCCCTGAGTCTCATGTTCTACTCCTCATCTTCATCTGTCAGCAGCCCAGGAATAGGAAGGGTCAGCAATGGCAAGGCTGCGTGGTTGAAAGACCGCAGACTATGGGGTCAAGCTTTCGAGTTTGAATTCTAGCCTATCACAACTTATTTAACTTTAGACAAGTTACTCAACCTCTTTGGATTTTTGCTTCCTCAATCTATACAATGGATTAATATAAAATAACTCTAAATAATTTAGATCATTGCTATACAGAGTTAATAAGATAATGGATACGAAAGTTCTTTTAACAGCAATTTGTTGTAAATCTGAAGACTTTAAAGCACCAGTGCTTCAAGTAATGCATGTTGAATATTGTCACCTGGCCTGGAATGAATATGCCCAAACAGTTCCAGAGGCAAGAGCCATTTGCTCACCATTTCACTCCCAGTTCCTAATGCAGAGCTTGACATATAGTGGCTGCTTGATAAATATTTATGGAGTGAATGGATGACAGCAGCTTATATCCAGACTACCAGTTGCAGGTGGGAAAGTAAGAGTAGACCCGGGTTTGGTTTCATTTATGACTGGCCAACACTGCACTCTGTAGGGTGGGTAGAAGGCATTCAAGGGACTCATTGATCAGCTCCTGCCCCCTTTTGGTTGGTGATCTAATCAAGTATTTGGGAGTTTTCAGTGCATTTTCTTCAATAGATGTTTGAAGCAGTTCTCAATATGTAAAGTTTTCTGATGAAATCTTATCAATGTAATGGACATCCAATTGTGGGGAACCTGTGGAGCATGTCTGAATGTAGACCCCTCTTTCTCTCTTGTCTGCCTCGTGAAGGGTGCTGTGCAGAGTCTGAAGTTTCCATGTATCAGTATCCCTGTGGAGCTTGTTACAGACTCTTCTTTCCTTGCACGTCTATATTTCTAACAAGCTCTGTGGGTGATTTTGAGGCATAGAGAAATTTGGGAACCAGTGGTATGGTGGCTTTAAACATTTTGTCTAGTGAGAAAACATATTTACATAATCACACATGTATTGTTCTGTAAAACTTTCAGAAAACAATTTTGAAACTTACTAATAGAAATAGATGCTATCTCCTATTCTTATCTAGTCTGTCTTATTCTACTCTATTTAGTTTTTGTAAAATGCCAGTTGTCACCTGCCAAAATGATTCCAAAAATCATGTGTTACCACCTATAGTTTGAAAAATATTGGTGTAAAACCTATTAGAACTAGAATTAAGAATTATGGCTTCTAATAATGTTTCTACCTTATGTTTGTGTAACAAGCAATATATATATTTTTAATTTGCACAACACAAGAGCATTAAGATATGTATTATGACTCCCATTTTACATAAAAGTAAAATGATCAACCATATCTTCTTACTCCAAAATACACTGGTATTTCTGTTATGCATCTAGTTGGGTAGTTTTGGTACAGTCTTTGTCATTAATCAGCCTTGCTATTTGAGGCAAGTCATTTTGCTTCTCTACACCTCAGTTGCCCCATTAAGAATGATGTGAGAGTGGGCTGGGGCAGAGGAGCAGGGGAGAATGTGAGCAAAAGATTGGAATTGGACTAGTTTTCTGCCTTGATCTTCACTGAAAGAATGAAATGTACAGGCAGGACACATATTTTTAACTAATTCTTTAAGTTTAAAATTTAATTCTTTTTTTTTTTCCCCCCAAAGATTGGCCCCTGGGCTAACAACTGTTGCCAATCTTTTTTTTTTTTTTTTTCTGCTTTTATCTCCCCACACCCCCCGTACACAGTTGTATATCCTAGTTGCACGTCCTTCTAGTTGTGGGATGTGGGGCGCCGCCTCAACGTGGCCTGACGAGCAGTGCCATGTCCACGCCCAGGATCCAAACCCTAGGCCGCCGCAGCGGAGCGCGGGAACTTAACCACTCGGCCACGGAGCCAGCCCCCAAATTTAATTCTTTTTCTTTCTACAACAACAATAGCAACAAAATCACCAGTTAACATTTGTTGAGTAGGTATTCCAGTTCAGGCATGGTGCTTAGAGATTTACATCTTTCACTGACTCCTCTGACAACTTTATGAGTTTGATGCCATCGTTATCCCCATTGGTAGAAGTGGGAACTCATCTTAAAGAAGTTAAGCAGTTGTCCAAGGACACACAGCTGGCCAGTGGGGGAGCAGTGGGCTTACTCCAGAAGATCTAACCTCCAAGCACACTGTTTTTGCAAGGTGGTCATCCTGACCACAGCACAATGCTGTCTGCTTGCAGGAAGCACCACTGAATACGAATAGCTGGGTAGATCTTATTCTGGAAACTTTTCGAGACCCAGTTGGATTTACTAAAAAGAGAAATGCTTACTGAATGGCTGTAATTTAATTGATATTTGTAACAAATTACTTGTGTAGCTGATACTAGATTTGAGAAATTTTTACCTAAAATTTACAATGCCTCCTTTGATTCTAAAAGTCTCTGTTGTTTGCTCAAGTGATTAAAAAGAAACAATTAAATAAATAACCTGCTTCCTGAAACCTTCACTTATAATCTGTTCCCGACTAGTGGACTGTCTAATCACCTGGAACTTCAGAGCTATTATCTAAACAATTCACATACAGACTCCAGAAGCCTTCAAAGTTGGGTAAATGTGATAATTCTTTTTGGGGCAGGAAGAAAATATTAGACTTTCTATTTTTAGCTCATCCTTCTAAAAGTTTATATTTGTGCATAATACATTAGTGTAGTCACATGTGTGTTAAACCAATGAATAAGTAAACAAACCTTTATTGTGGATGATCAAAAAAGTTTAGACTACTGATTTTATCATTTTTCTGTGTGAGTCTGATTTTCTCTATGGGTAGAGGTAGGGTCTATGTTCTGCTTATCTATTGCTATGCAACAAACCATCCTCAAAATTGGTACTTTCAAACAATATCAATATTTAATTTTTTTGCAAAGTTGCAGTTTGGGCAGGGCTCAGCAGGTACAGCTTGTCTCTGCTTTATTAGGGTGGCTTTAAAGTGGGGCTGGAGCCACCTCAATGGAGGCTGTCCACTCCCCAGTCTGGCACTGATGCTGGCTGTTGTCTGAGAAGATGCAAATACTTGCAGACAAAAAGACCTGGGGCTCCTTGGCACCTCTCTCTTCCTCTCTCTGGTCTCTCCACGTGATCTCTCCAGCCATGGCAGCTTCAGCTTAGCTGGACTCATTACAGAGCAGCTCCGGGCTCCCAAGGTGCTTGTCCCAAGAGAGAGAGCCAGGAGGAAGCTGAGGGACCTTTTCTAATCTAGCTGCCAAAGTTGTACAGGGTCGTTTCTGCCACATCCTATTTTTTTTTTAGAAGTAAATCACTTTTGAAATGAGACTCCCATTTTTGATGGGAGAGTGTCAAAGAATTGGCAAACAGGTATTAACACTTCCGCACTTTGCTTAACCTGATGGGCGCCAGTGAAAGGCCAATGGTATGATTGGGTACCATCTAACTAATTTGGGCATTAAGCTGCAGTCTGGAAGTGAACTGGATGGCTGGGCTGGTCTGGATGGGTCTCCAGACTGAGTGATTAAAGCCATCAGTGCCCTTCTCTTCCTGCCTCCCCACCCCAGCAGGCTCACAGGCATTGGGAAACTCCTCCAGGCTTCTAGCCTGGTCCGTGAGTATTTGAAACAGCATTTGGAGATGGGAATGGGAAAAATATTAAAAAGTAGACTAGGTGACACCCCATGAAGGTGAGAGGGCAGCTGGATTCCTTTTTTCTATTCAGGGAAGCCTGAGAGGAAGGGGTTAAGGATCCTCCCACCCAAATACCATGTATGTCAAAATGTCATCATAGGTATGTGTCTTAATAAAAAATGCATTCACCTCCCATAAACAGGTCATATAAAAAATAGACGTGTGTTCTAATAAAAATATGCACTTTTGCTATAAGCATTTTCCTACTCCTAAGTTAATTGGTGTTCCTAGAACAAGAGTATAGCCAGTGAACATTTAAACCACTTTCTTCTTTGTTCTTCCCCCAAAGTTCAGATAAATAAAGTATATTTATAACATGTATTTGAGTAAAAACTCTTTTCTCTAGATATATAAAACACTAGTAAAAGAATTCCCTCTTCAGAGCCTATTCCATTGAGGTGGCAGAGCTAAAAGCTTTGTTCTGTGTAGTTTCAATTAAGTTATGATTTCTAAGAGTATATGTATTCCTGAAAATTTTCTAAATTCTTGTTTAAAGACTAATAACAAGCTCCTTGGACATTTGATCAAGTAACTTAAAACTAAGAAGCCAGAGAAGAATGAAGAACATTTGGAAGTTGCTCAGAGGAGAGCCTTAAAGATGATTAAAGGGTTGAGAAATAAGACTCAAGAAAGGATAATTTCTGGAGATTATTCCACTTTGACAGAGAGGAGTTTGAGGGGATGCTCAGTTTGACTTCTGTCGAGCAGATCTCTCTGTGCTCCGCCGTGCACTACAGCAATATGCCAAGCGATGTCCGTCATTGCAATTCTGGAGTAATGAAAATTTCTGTAATGATTCTGATTCCGTCTCTGTTCCCTGACATAAGTTTAAATTTCATTAAATGTAATTTTGGTGGCTTCTAACACTTTGAAAATGGCTTATTCGTAGGACCCTTATTCTTACACCAAGCCAGAAAATAAAGTTTTCATATTCTAAACTCTTAAACAGGAAGGTGCCTTGCTGTTCATCCCCATTTAGCAGGGTCGGGAGCTTAATTTTGGTTACTTTTAGTGAAAAAGAAAGTCTGTAAAATCAAATGTGTAATTAATAAGTGTAGTGGAGTTTGAATGCTGATTGTTAAATAATTTTCTGTAGTAGTTGTTAATCAACTTTTCTTTCTTTAGAATGACTTAAATATGATGGTTCTTTAAGACACTGAAGGTAGAAGTGATCTGCATATTCCTTTGGAGCCTGAAAGCCTATAAATTTTCTTCCTTTTAGTGTTTTAATTTTTTCATTTATGTTAAGAACTTTTCAATATTCTAACAAAAAAGAACACTTGTATGAAAGTATATAAATTGCATTGTGTAATATATATTCTTGCCCCAGATAAATTTTCTTGATCTTAAAACCAAATGTCTCTGTGCTAAATGCATTACACATAGAAGAGATCTTAGACCCCACTTCTTCTTGTAAACCCATTTACTTTTGTGAGTTTCTAGTTGTGATCTTATTATAATTGATTTTGTAATGGGAGAAATTTTTAGTTGAATTTCAAGAGTATTGCAACTAGCTGTGATAGAGAGGCATTCGCTTAAGGTATCTTGAGTATATCTTGTAGGCCCAGATTTGCTAGTTCTTACAGTCATCAGATCTGACAAATTTCGTAATTCACATGCCCATGAGTGCCCTACAAACAGATGTAAGGGCTGTACTCAGAAAAAATATTGGATGTTCGTATCTGCTTCATTGGGGTGCATTTAAGAGGGAATATGCCGATATGCAGACCAGGCACATTAGCAGTTTATAAGCTATTGGAGAAAATGTGGAGATTCCACAAACTACGAATACGTATCACATTCTTTGAATGTTTAACACAGACTATTTCCCTTTGATAATACTCTAAGAATTGTTTTTTTGGTTTACTGATATAACTCGTTTCCTTTTGTTTCCCTTATTAACTTTTAAAATTATTTGGATTGTATTCATTAAGGGTTAGTCTCCTCTTTTTTCTGTAGCATGTAGTGCTCATATGGTGGTCTGCCCCCAGGCAATCATTTTGTGCACTGGGGTATTCTTAACTAAATTTGATAAAAACTGAACTAGGATGCCAGATAAAACAATAGGCATGGCCAGTCACAAAGGGAGGCTCCTTTGACTGCTCTCTACAAGCCTTATTTCCTCCATTCCTCAGCCCTGTAAAGTGCAAGCCATAATGATACTCAACTATCAGGACAGGAAAAGTCGTAGCACCTGGGATTACCATAGGTCATCTTTAAGATTCAGTGAAGCTCATTGCTCTTTCAGGCTCTGCTTCCTTTGGGACCCACATAATAAACTCAATGAAATTCTCCACCTGACCCTTTAAACTGTGGACTTGTAAGATGAGAACCTACTAAGGCTTTCTCTCCTAGGCCAGAGGATTGACAAGTCTAGGCTGCTTGTGAGACCAATGTCAGCTGCAGGCTGCTGGCAGGTTATTTGTTGAAAATTGTTAGAATTTCATGGGATAACTTTTGTACTTTCCCCAGCTAATTATTTTTTTAAATATCTGTCCTTTCTCTGTCTGATTTCTTTTTGTTTTCCCTGAGTGTTTTTTTGTCTTGTTTTTAAAATATACTGACCTTTTTGGGTGTTGAATTTCTTCAGAGTTGACCCAGACCATTTAAAAGACTGGTAAATCCTCTCAAACTGAAAAAAAAAAAAAATTACATACACACACACAGAAGCACACTCACATACAATCGAAATATGTAGAAAGAAACGTAAACTATTCTGTTATACAACTATTCTTGGGCCCCAGAATTATGTTCATAAAAGCTGAAGGCTAAAGGAAGGATAAAATCCAGATGAACTGGTACTAATGGGACACTTGCTTTGTGCCTTAAGAATTTATCTGAAACATTATGGGCACGTTGAACTGCATTTTTAAGTTTAGGGACTAGGAGAGCTATCAGTGAGTGAAATTCTGCAGTGCATCTTTTTGCAAAATGAAGAATTCTTTTAGAGGGCAGGAGATTATCTTTAACAGATCTCCTTCCAACTTAACCTATCTTTTATCACTTTGAGCATCAAGTTTATAATCTGAAAAACAGAGATACTAATTTATGCCTGATTAGGTGGTCAGGAAAATTAAAAGAGAATTAGTGTAGGCTTGCTTTTTAAATAAAAGAGGTTCCTATAAATGTTAGTAGGCTTATATTTAAGACCGGCATCTGTATCATGTTAATGTCTTTAATATCTACTGTCGTATTATTTAATTTTTGTAAAGGAGATGTCAGAAAAATTGGTGTCTAGTCCTGCTCTGTTGCTAAGTTCCAAGGTGTGACTTTGTGCAAATCATTAACTACTTTGAGTATCAGTTTGTCATTTCCTTTATTCATTCAGTGTGTATCAAGTGCCTGCAGTGTGCCAGGCGGTGATGTTGGCTCTGAGGATACAGCAGAGAAAGACTGAAATGGAGCTGTTGGAGCAGGCATTTGATGGAGAGAGGCAAGCACCAAACAAAATAAATATGAAACAGGGCATGGTAGAAGGTGATAAGTGGTCTGCAAAAAGTAAAATGGAAAAGGGATAGGGAAAGTTGAAAGTGGACTTTTTTTCTGTTTTAATTAGGGTGTTCAGAGAAAGGCCTCACTGAGAAGGTAACTTTTGAGGAAAGACCTGAAACAGATAAGGGCATGGGCCATGTGGAAATGGAGTGACGTGGGGGTGGGGGTGCGGCAAGGAATTCTAGGTAGAGAGAACTACAAATGCAAATGTCCTGCCATAACAAGAGGCAAGGAGGCCAGTGTGGCTGCAGGTAAGTCAATATGAGAACGTCACGAAAGATGAGGACAAAGGTTGGGGTGGGGAAAAGGACCTCGTAGGCCATTTTCTGAGTGAGAAAAGGGAACATTGGAGGAACTTGTATGATTTAGGTTTTAACAGGGTCTTCTGGCTGGAGAATATAAATATAGAGGTCAGGCTTTATTCTTTAAAATCCCTTATAGTCTAGGTCCAAGAGCCTATGATGTTTGACAGTTTCTCTCCCAATTCTTCTACCATTATTCCAGGAGGAATAAAATCTCGTTGAAGCTCTTCTTGGCCCACTACTGGAACCAGTTGTTTGGCAGACTATAGGTATGAGTTCTCCATCAATGTGGGCTCAATAGGGCCATTTAAACCTTCACTTTCCCACAGCTTTCTAAAAATAATTTAAAAGAAGTCATAATGTTTCAGAAGTACTAAAGAATTGGTGATTGTATATATCAAGGTCCGTGATGAGTGTGTGTATCATGTATTTTTGACTTCAGCACAAGTGAGAAGCCCAGTGCAAACCAACTTATGAACGTAAAGGAAGACTCTCCCTTGTCTTTCCAGTTCTTCACCAACTCACGGAAGGCTGCCCTCTGAATGTTTACACAAGCCTATGCCTTACCAATAGGTGAAAGAATCTCTCCCGGTGTGGTATGATCACATGGGATTCCAGCGTGAGGAACGTGCTAGTTAGGAAAGTCCCATAAGACTTGTAAGTTCTTCAAAAATGTTAAAAAAAGAAATTGTGTTCTGGCGCTAAAGTTATTTGCAATGCTAGTTTTATAAATTTGTTTTTATATGCTAACTCTGTAAATTCCCAAATACATTGTTATTTGGGCAGTAAATATTTTATGTGTGTGGTGACTCGTAGTACACCAAAATTTTAGAAGGATGGAATCTAGTAGGAAGTGAAACAGCTGTTGTTCTACACATTTAAACAATGGCTGACAATATTGATTTTTTAAGAAAGAATAGGATAATGTTACCTGTTTTTTAAAAATGTAATTAAATCAAAGCTTCCTTTTTTGGATGTGAAATTTCTATATTTAGCAAGTACACAAAGTTGGGTAGAGATATAGAAACTACATGAAAGTCATTCACATTCTCTGAGAGAGAGAAAAAACCACCAATGTTCTCGGCAATAAATTTTTGTCCTTACAAAAGAAAACATTAACCAAAAGTACCAACACCATAAAAAAAAAAGGACGTGGGTGGCAGTTACCAAAGGGCATTTGGATCCTCAGTAAAAGGCCTTGAAATTCCCAGTAACTAAGTTTAATAAAGGAAAGATAAGAATGTCATATTGAAATTCACAAAATTGACTTGGCAGGATATTCACAATTTTTCTCATGCACATACGTAAGACAATTTCCCTGCGTCACAGTGGATTGAAAACGACATATAGGTTGGTGTTAAGGTTTAAGACAAAGCAAAAGCTAATTGTGTTGTAGCTAAAGGAGCTATTAAAAATGATATTGTTTCAGGCTGGCTCAGTGGTGTAGTGGTTACATTGGTGCATTCTGTTTCCACGGTCCCGTGTTCACTGGTTCGGATCCTGAGGGCGGACCTATGCACTGCTTATCAAACCATGATGTAGCAGAGTCCCACATATAAAATAGAGGAAGATGGGCACAGATGTTAGCTCAGGGCCAATTTTCCTCAGCAAAAAGAGGAAGATCGGCAACAGACGTTAGCTCAGGGCTAAGCTTCCTCAAAAAGACAAAAATGATATTGTTTATTAAATACAAGGGAGTACCACAGACTTCTGGCCAAAACCAGTGATTGTTTTTATGCTTCTGGCTTGAGGAGACCAGGAATATGGGACCACTGTGTGTTACAAACATACTCATAAAATTATTTCCCAGGTTTATTTCTCACTTTGCTCCCTTTGAGAAGTTGCTTATATATGATCAATAGGAGTGAAGATAATAACCAAACTATTGGGAAGAATCATGAGTAAAAGTCATAATCACATAGTTGATTTTCCTGATCCTTTCCTTTATACATTTTTATTGTCCTTCCACCTTGTAAATTAATGAGTGAATGTGAAGCTGTTTAAATTTGAATTTGAATTTGAAACTGTTTAAATTTGAAGCATTCTTCTCTGATGCAAATCACTTGCACATAATGTTAGGACACCTGAGTTAGAGATCTGAGCCTGATCGCTAGATGTCATGTCCACAGCCACTGTGCCACTGTCTATCACCATGCAAAGCCAGCAAGAAGTCCAGATGGCTTAGATTTATAGGCCATTAGGCAAATTGTCTCAATTTTGAAATTCATCTCTTTTAATAACAACAGCAACTACTTAGATAGGCTATTATATGCCAGGCACTATTTGAATTATTTAATCATCATATCGACCTTATCTGATATATATCAGTTAGGTTTTGATGTGTAAGAAACTACCCTAAAACTTAGTGGCTTCAAGCCATAATCATTTCATATTTTTTACTAGTCCATGGGTCAGCTTGGCAGTTCTGCTGATCTAGGCTAGGCTTGTGTGTCTTCTGTCAGCTGTGCGTCAGCTGGGGTGCTTTGATAATCTCAACTGAGCTCTCTTATATCTCTGGAGTCTCAACTGGGACCACTGGGCTGACACATTGGTTCTGGTCTATGTGGTTGCTCATCATCCAACAGCATGTTCCCATGATGGAAGCATTGTCTTCACTAGGAGATGGATGCAGGAGCCTAGAAGAGAGAGGAAGAGAGCAAAGTCCCTTGAGGCCTGGCCTTGGAACTGACTCAGTGTCACTTCCAATGAATTCTGTTAGCCAAAGGAGTCAGAAGACTAGCCTGTAGTCAAGGGGAGGGGAGAAAGACTGTACCTTTTGATGGGAGGAGCTGCAATGGTTGTGGCTATAGGGAGGAATAAAGGACTGTGTCTGTTTTTCCAATCTACCACAAGTGGACACAACTATTTCCATTTGACAGGTGAGACAACTAAGATATAGAGTTTATGACAAAGGTTATGTAGGTTCTAAGTGGTCAAGTCAGGATTCAGACACAGGGAGTCTGACTTCAGAATTTATGTTCTTAACCCGTATGCTACATATTTATTTTGTGTGTGTGTTTCCTAGGTGTCACTGCTGCACATGTCATGGATCATGGGAAATCATGCTTATTGCCTTCTTTCATGAAAAGGACCTCTGACTCCCATGGCACCATCCATTCCACGCCATCCCCCGGACCAAATGCTAGCAATAAATAACGCTTCTTTCCCCTTTAGTAATTTTTCCTGGTTTTTACTCTTATCTCAAGAGAAAAATCATGAGGTTTTTAAAAGTGGATTTTAGCAAAGTGTTGCCTGATAATGTGCTTCTTCATTTACAATACCAATAGCTGGGGGTAGGAACTGGCTTTTTAATGTTTTTATTTCATATTTTTTTAGCAAATTGTAAAGTATTTTCTAAAATTCTAGAACAAGCTCTTTATTTTACTAGCAAGTACATTCCATTAAGGTAGGGACCTCAACTCCATGTTATGCTTGTTTCCCTAGCAGTCAGCAAATGGGAGGTGTTCAGTAAGAATGAATTAAATGGAGGAATGAAGGGAGCCAAAATGTTAATGACTGTTAATAAAAATTTTTAATCATTGATTTTATTAAGTAGATTATACTAATATTATACTCTATTTTTCAAAATAACTTTCTATGTTTTTGTTTATTCAGTGCCATTTTCTTTTCTCATTTCATGTATGTGTGTGTTTTCTGTGTGATACCATAACACTATATCCAGATTCTAAAGAAATTGTTTGCTAATTTTGAATTCTCTTCCTCTATAATTTCATGTTATGACTCTCTTAATCGGGACACAGTAGTGTTTCTAGTGTTCATATTAAAGCTTTTGAGACTAAGCAAACTTTCAACCAATGTGGGCCTCTGGAAGGATGGGGCTCACTGCCCCCCTCCCCCTGCCCCCGCTATTGCTCTGTTGCACTTTTGAAATCTAATCCCTGGGCTCGACCTGGTGCTATGCATTAATTAGAACCCATGCAAATATGAGTGTTGAAAACTCCTTGAAGTTCTTTATTGGAAACTCTTCTCAGTTACCTAGTGAGTTGTTAGCTCTGCTTTTCTCACTTTACCAGTGGGAATTGAGACACAGACTGGGTAGGCAGCTTGTCAAATACAAAATCAAGGCCAAGGGATTGGGCAGCCAAGATAAGAACTGAAGGAACCTCATTTTATAGCCCGTTGTTCAAGAGACTAAGAAATGTAGTTTGTAAGGAAAGAAAAATACGGAAAACAAACACCACCTCTCTTAATCATGATTTTGTGTGTGAAGAATTTTGATTAGAACATACTAGAAGCTTGGTATGTGGTTGGTTTGTAGAACTGACAGTAGATCCATATAATTATTAATAGGAAAAACATTTCATGATTCATCTCATTAGCATGTATAATTGCTACTGTGGAGAGAGATCTTACGCCTAGAAGACAAAGAGCAAAATGAGCTTAAATTGATTTTTTCCTCTACCGATTAGAACACAAGTCATCAGGATGTATGAGAAGAGCCCCAAGTGAGAAAGCCGCTTGCTATGAGTTCTTCCTCTGTGAAAAACCCCATTTTAACCCCAGAATCTGTCTACCTCCAGCAATTGGTCTCAGAATGTTTTCCATGAATATATTTCATTAGATTGACATTTCTTGTCAATGAAGATTCTGAGGTTTTATCAAACAAAAGGAAGTGGGATTCACTCCTCAGTCTCACTGACTCAGACGTCTATGGTCTTTTCAAGACATCAAACTGCTTTTTTCTCTAATCATTATTTTAATTATATTTTCACATAATTAGTACCATGCATTCGTAGAGTTAGTTGTATATTTTGCCAATTTCTCTATTTGTCTCCACAGTAGGGAAAGAAACTGCTTCAGTGTGAGGGCCACAAACGTTTTGTCATCCTTCCCCTTGATGCTTCATCATCTGTAGTTGAGGGTGGACAGTGAAGTAGATGCCCAGCATGCACCTCACTGCTGGGCACCTGGACAGAAGAGGACAAGACACTTCCTCAGAGAAGGTGAGAGAAGGCACACGTGATGTAAACGAGTTCTGCTAAAAATTTAACTGACTTAGAATCGTTTTATTTCTTTTCAATTATAATTTTGGGTATCACATTAGTAAAGACCTAATAGGAGGGAGTGCAACTTGCTTGAAGAACTAGTTGACTGCTCTAATATAGAAAATAAATTTAAATATGAAACACACACACCTCTGTGACAGCCTGTTGTATAGCACGATGCGGTGGATGAGACCTTTCATCCTGAGCACCGGGGAGAGTAGTAGAGAGCGCCCTATAAATCAGCAGTTCTCTTTGTTATTTTCAGTTTGTAATTATCAAACTGCCTGACTGAGAGGCAGAATAATTAGCGTAGTCTTCCCCAGACTTGTAAAAAGAATTGACCAGAGCCCTTGTTAAAAACAGAGATTCCCAGCTCCGCCCAGATCCTAATGAATGAGAACCTCCAGGGCAGGGCCCTGGAAGTTAATATTTTTAATAAGTTTGAAGGTGATTTGTCCTAGCTAGTAGTTAAGAGACCTTACAGAGTTCACCTCTGTCATTTAGTGTGTTGAGATGAAGAGTTATTTCACCTAGCCTAAGTATCGGTTTCCTCCTCTGCACAATCAGGGTAATGATAGTACTTCTCTCTGGGTGCTTTTGTGAACACCAAATGATATAATGTCTGCAAAATATTTGTTGGTGTTTGGCACAAATGCTGGATATGCATTAGCTGCTTCTACTACTGCTACCATTACTGTCATCATAGCCATGAGCTGTGACGCTCTGGGTCCTCCCAATTGGAGGAAGTAATGCGTATAGATATAGATAATTCAGGGAATCTTTCAAGGGAAAAGCAGATGAAGGAAAAGAAGCTCTGACAGGTTGGATGAGGGCTGAGACATTCTAGGTTAGAGGCAATGGAAAGAGCGGACTTGGATAGAGTTCACAGGGAAACTTAGGGCATCTAGTTCAGTTCATATCCATGCTCCAGTATTTGCTTTGTCTTCCCTGCCCTAGGAAGGAATCAGATGGTTGGCTTATTTGCGTTGATAAGAAACATTTTTTGAGGAACTAAGACATGATACAGTTTAATTGGTCAGTAATATTTTCATTTTGTAAAGTTTTCGTTTGGAATGTGCTGATAAGAGAGTATTATTGCTTTGCATGACAGATCTATCAGATATACAAATATGTAGAGTTCTCATAACATCAACTTCATTCATTTTTTCATTAATTCAGTGCATATTTGTTAAGCACCTGCTATGTCCTGGGCACTGTTTTGAGCACAAAGGATCTATTAGTGAATAGACAAGATAAATTCTCCTGCCCTCAGAGAGTTTATGTTCTTGTATATGTGGGGAGATAGACACTAAACAAAATAATGAAGAAAATTATGTAATGATAAGGAGAAGTAAAAGCAAGGAAGGAGGATAGGGAGTATGGGCTGTGTGTGCATGTGTGTGTGTGTGTGCACCCAAAGTGAGGCTAGACAGTGTAGGGCCTTAGCAATGACTTAGACTTAGACTTTAAGTGCTATGGGAAATTTCTGAAAGGTTTTGAGAAAATGCTATTTTAAAGGGATCCCTCTGGTTTCTGGATGGTACATTCCAGGAAGGCAATGGAATTAAGAAGGAGGCTATTAAAATAAACTAAGTGAGAGATGATGACAGCATGGGCAAGGGTAGTGGCAGTGGAGGTAGGAGGAGTGGTCAGATTTTGGATCTATTTTGAAGGTGGAGCCAACAGAACTTGCTTATGGATAGTATGTAAAAAGTGAGAGAAAGAAAGGAGTCAGGGAGGACTCCATGTGAGCAGCTGAAGTGTTGGACTTGCCATCCCCTGAGATTAGATCAACTGTAGAGGAGCAAGTTTTCACAGGGAGACCAAGAGTTAGGTTTCAAGCATGTTAAGTCGGAGATACCTATTAGCCATCCAAGTGGAGATGCTAGATCCAAGTGGATATAAAAGGTCTGGATCTTAGGGGAGGGATTTGGGTCAGAGACATAAATTTGGAGTTGTAAGCTTATATATAACATTTAATGCCAAAACTTAAATTGCATTACTGATGGAAGATACAGGAGACTGGATCAAGGACAGAATCCTGGGACTTGTAAACTCTAAGAGGTGAGGGGGATGAGGAGAAACCAAATCAGAAGACTGAGAGAGCAGCCAGTGATGTGGAAGAAAACAGGAATCAAAGGAAGTCAAAGGAAGACATTGTTCAAAGGGAAGGGAGTGATCGATTGTGTAAAATGTTACCAAAGCCAACATGGGTATTTGAATTCATCACTAGATTTAGCAAAGTGACAATCATTGGTGACTTCCATGTGAGCATTTTAAGTGAAGTAGTGGTACAATAGCTGGATTAGCATGGATTCAGGAGAGAATGAGAGTAGAGGAATTAGAGAGAGAGAGTACACAAATGAATCTCAGGGGAAGAGCTTGGCTATAAAGGGGAACTTAGAAATAGGCAGTAGCTGGGTTGAGAAGTAAGAATTGTCATATTTTTTTTTTTTAATTTTTCCTTCTTCTCCCCAAAGCCCCCAAGTACATAGTTGTATATTTTATTTATGGGTCCTTATAGCTGTGGCATGTGCGACGCTGCCTCAGCATGGCTTGATGAGCCGTGCCATGTCTGCGCCCAGAATTTGAACTGGAAAACCCTGGGCAGCCAAAGCGGAGAGTGCGAACTTAACCACTTGGCCACAGGGCCAGCCGCGGAGTTGCTGTTTTAACATGGGAAAACAACGGGTGTTTGTAAGTTGAGGGGAGTGAACCAGGGGGCAGGAAAATTAATGACACAGGAGAGAGAGAAGTTCTCAAAAGTACTGTCCTGGGCCCTCCCCCGAACATGCACCCAAATGTTCATATTCTTCTCCAGTCTCTGTTTCCATGTTTCAGGCAACAAAAGCAAGGGCCCAAGGCCCTAGACAAACCAGACTGTTTACAACTCCCTAAAGCCCCATGATCTTCAACATCTAGCTGCATGTAGATTTGTGTTTGATTTTTGCTTTTGAGAAAGAAGGAAGCAAGGAAGGAAGGGGAGAGAAATCATACTATACATATTTTTGGCAACTGGCTTTTGTTGCCCACTTCCTCCTTTAATTTCATTTAATTGTTATAACAACCCTTTTAGATGGGTATTATTTCCTTTTCCCAGATGGGTAAAGTGAGTTCATAGTCATTAAATAACTTCGAGATCTCAGAGCTTGTCAGAGACTGAATCAATTCAAACTCAAATCTATCAACCCCAAATTACCAATTTCACAGATTTCTCTGAAGTAGGAAATTCATGGTAGGTCTGTGGTTTGACTCAACCTTGGAAACATAGATTCTGGCCCTTACTCATTTCCCTACATGATCTCATCACCTGTATAGAAGACCTATGTTCAATTATATGTGATTATTAAGCACTCCATGTTCCTTTTACTGAGAACATTTGTTTCAAAGTCAAATATATTTTGCTATAAAAATGACTATCCCAATTATTCAGTGAAAAAGATGTAATCCTATGTAGAACGATGTCTAAAGTTATCCTCCATTTCCTGGATACCTCTGGAAATAAGCCATTTTCTGAGACACAGAAGGAGTCACATAATTTTGCCCTTAAGATGAGGTTAGCAGAAGGATCTCATTCTGCACAGACATTTTGAATATGCCTGGGACAGAAACTGTAACAGACAGCTGCTGACAAGGGACTTCTGGGACCAAGAAAACCTGGGTTTACTTTTGTGTATATTCAGCTCTCCTCTTAGACGGTTCAGCCCAGGTCTCTCGGCTGCTTCCTGTTGGGATAGCTTGTTTCTCCATACCAATCTGCAAACTATTGGAAAAGGGAATTTATCTACTGTGTTTGGTCCCTTGAAACTCTAAGCTTCTTAGAGACATGCTGATTCTGCTTCCTCAGGGAGAATTCTCCCAACAGTATTTCCACCAACTTCTTCCTGGATGAAGAAGCCTTTTAAGGTACTCCTGGCAACAAAATGAGATGCACGAAAATTGTTTGGTTGGATAGATTGGTGTAAGTATAGGTAAGTCTTGACAATTCTTCACAAATGGTATGTGCAGAAAAGAATAGGTGGGAAAAGGTAGGAAGCTGATAAGAGCTTGGGAACACACATGATTTTTTATAGTCAAATAATCAGAGCCATATTAGGAATGTTGTCTTTGGAAAATAAATAAATAGGTATTCAACAAACATTTCTTGAGTACCTACCAGCTAAAGAATACAAATAAGTTAGGTGACTTTCCTTCTAGAATTCTCAGCCCAGTGGAGGAGATTGATAGTTGGGTGATAAAATAAAGGCCATAATTCCTACCATGAGATGTTATCTCATCCAGTCCCGCCCCCAGAGTCAATGGTGCTCCTGTCTAACAATCTCACTACCAACATTATGAAATACACTTTCATGGAGAAAGGGAACATAAAATCATATTTATATTTTCTTTCATCAACATGGAAAAGATTAAAAGAGTTCAGCAAAATTAAACACAGAATTGAAAGTTATTATGTTTAATTTATAGCTTGGTGACTGGAAGGAGAGCAGTAGAATAAGAAATATGAAAAGAATATGAAAAAATTGAGTTGTATTATTTATAAGGCATTTGTGTAAAATATAAATAAATTGTTTTTGCTAGAGGAAAGAAATCAATGTTACAATTGAAAGTCAGCTCCTTGACTCAATTTTTGTAAGGTTTTTTTTTTCTCAATTAATTTTTTCCTTCTATTGTCTGTCTGAGGTTTGCTAAAGAGGTCGTCCAAGATATGTGGTTTTCTTTTCATATTTCTTTCCTCCTTTGGGAATGTTCATGACTAGGTTTATTGGGTAATATTCACATGTTCATAAGCTACTGATCTTTCCTCTGTGGTGTCCTCTTACTTCAGAGAATTCAAGATATTTTTATAGAAGTTAAAAAATAATTTTTCCCTAGATGCCTGAAAGGTCAATAGTCAAAAATGGGAGTTATTAAGAAAATAATTAATGACTTTTCATCTAAGCTTTCATAGTATATTAACCAAAAATGTACTCCAAAAATGTACTATTTTATGGTTACACAATCATGGGCCTGATCACCCTATTTGATGTATCAACAAGTTCTTATTGTTCAAAGAGACATTTACTTCTTTTTGATACTTGTTTTAAACTGTGACTTCCTCTTTCATATTTGTAAAGAACGATTATATAAATGTCACCTATTTAATAGTACTAGTATTATTTTTTATTTTTTTAATGCTTCTTTTGGATGCTTAGACTCTAGTATTTTACAAGCTGAAGACTGCTCTTGTGCAATTGTTTTTACCTGTTAAGTCACTATTTCCACATTAATAATAGGGTAAAGATATCAGGCTTCAGTTTAGATTATGAAAGTACCTAATGTCTTTTCCACATTTACTTGAAGCAAGGAGAAGACTTCCTCTCTTGTTTTCATGAGAATTTTATGAATTCTAATATGTATATTTTTCCAGCTGTAGTATTTCAATTGCAATTGGAAATTACCAGTTGAGATATCACTTTTCTTATGAAAAATTTCCTAATACTAAATCCTAGCAGTTAAAGCTACTTCAACTACTCAAGTGGCATGATTTCTTTATGCTTAACTTAGATTTTTTTACCTTTTCTTCAGTTACTTATATTGATACTTCCGTGTCAGTGAAACATTAAGTTATATTTTTCTCATATTCGCCACATTTTTATAATTGTAATTACCTTTTGTGTGTGGCGGTGTGTGATATAGCCCTAAATAGATGATTAAGATAAGTAGAAGCTCTCGGTTAATATTGCTAAAATGGAGCCATTTGATCTGATACCTGTTTTTGATTGCAAGTGAGACTCCTTGATTGCAAATGTTTGTGTGTCCAGAAAATCCAGGTTGGTAATCCATTATACAAGAAGTCTGTATCTTTGTTTCATTTCAGTTAAATTGTTTCCTTTTTATATGTGTAATAGACTGGCTCAAACAGACATGTGGGGCTAAAGGAAAGGTTGTGAGGCTCACGTGGAACTTTGGAGTCATCACCAAAGACTTTTGTTTGAACAACACCTTTTTTGTTGTTGAGGTATCTCCCTTTGCTTCCAGGAAAAGGAGATAGTGTGTTTTTAGTGGGGAGCACGTGTAAATGGGAGTCAGGATATTTGTATGGGTCATTTCTGCCACTAGTTAGTTGCCTGAGATCAGGTTCTTCACTTGTACAGCATGAGAAGGGATGAAAGGATCATGGAGTCCTTGCTAGCTAGGG
The DNA here is from genome assembly GCF_021613505.1 of Equus quagga. NCBI lineage: Eukaryota > Metazoa > Chordata > Mammalia > Perissodactyla > Equidae > Equus > Equus quagga. The sequence goes on from NC_060277.1 coordinate 48,045,887, forward strand.
TTGGAAATGACCTTATTTTCTCTCCCTTTACCTACAAGTTATCCATTTATTTTTCACTGACTCTGTGGTTGATAAAATCCATCTAAAAGTAGCCTCTTAGAAACTGGGAGGGTTAGACTATCCACTGTTCCACGGAGCCAGCCTTTGAAATCACCCCATTCTGAGGAAACTCGCTGAATAGGTCTGAGGGCAGCTGTTAGATTGTAAGGCAGGTTGCAGCCGTTAATGATGCACTTTCTTACCTGAGCTCCTAGAAAAGAATTGCCTTCATGAATATATAGCAGTAGCAATTTAATTGTACCCTAAAGGAAGTTACAGTTAGCATCTGTACAAAATGATGAAAAGCTGACTGAAAATGGAATTTTACTGTCTTACCACTTTAGTTTAAAACATTGTTTTCCCCACCGTGTCTGTTTATTTCAAACTTCAAAATAAGGTTGATAGCTTGTTCTATGAGCAGTTTTCGGTCATGTTGCACAGGGCATCCAGTTTCTATTTAACAAAGAGAACAGTTAACAGTATCCCCTACTCAATGGGCCACGATTAACTGTGGTTTCATTTGAATTTGAGTAATGAAGAGCCATGATGACTGCCCTGGAGGGACACAGTGAGCCAGCGGCATAGTTAGGGAAGGTTCTAGGGGTTAAGACATCTCTATTTCTAAAGAAAAGTTCTCATGTATTCTGCAGGAGACATTAAAAGCACTTACTCCTTTCCCTGTGTATCATGGAAACAGTGAACTTTTTCTTAGCCATCTTTCTTAGTACATGGGTCACTTTAATGATGATGAAATTTTCTTACTGTCCCATGATGCCTGTAAAGTGCTATTTTTAGTAATGGAGGGATCTGAGGATTGAGAGAGAGATGGAAAACATTTGAATGCTGAGAAATACCAGACTCAAATTCAAAAATTTGGTCCTAGACAAGTAGCTCAGCGCATGGAGGTGATCTTTGTTGTCTCCTATATGCAACACAAAACATATTTTAAATATAAAATGTAAACATAGTAATAAGAACTTACTGAGATTACTCATAAGAAAATAATAAAATACTTAAGAATAAATTTAACTTAGTAGGTGAACGATCTCTACTCTAAAAGTTACAAGACATCGATGAAAGAATTTGAAGAAGACACAAATAAATGGAAGGGTATTGAGTGTTCATGGACTGAAAGAATTAATATTGTTAAAATGTCAATACTACCAAAAATCATCCATAGATTCAGTGCAATCTCTATCACAATTCCAATGGCATTTTTAAAGAAGTGGAAAAAACAGTCCTAAAATTTATATGGAACTGAAAATGACTCTAAATAGCCAGAGAAAGAAGAACAAAGCAGGAAGCATCACACTTCCTGATTTCAAGTTATAATATAAAGCTAGCATCATCAAAACAGTATGGTACTGGCATAAAAACAGACAAATAGATCAATGGAACAGAATTGAGAGCGCAGAAATAAACCCAAACATATATAGTCAACTAATATTTGACAAGGGAGCCAAGAATTCTCAATGGAAAAAAGAGTCTCTTCAATAAATACTGCTGGGAAAATTGGATATTCACATGTAAAAGAATGAAGCTAGATCCCTATCGTACACCGCTCACAAAAATTACCCTGAAATGGATTAAAAACTTAAATGTAAGACTGGAAACTGTGAAACCTCTAGAAAAAAACATGGGAAAAAAGTTTCTTGACATGGGTCTTAGTAATGAATTTTTGGATATGACAAGTAAAGCACAAGCAACAAAACAGAAAATAAACAAATGGGACTACATCAAACTAAAACATTTCTTCACGTCAAAAGAAACCATCAACAAAGTGAAAAGACAGTCTACAGAATGGGAAAAAGGTTTGTAAACCATATGTCTGATAAGGGTTAATATCCAAAATATGTAAAGAACACGTACAACTCAATGGCAAAAAACCAAATTACCCAATTAAAAAATGGGCAAACAACCTGAATAGACATTTCTTCAAAGAAGGTATGCAAAAGGCCAACATGCACTTGAAAAGATGTCCAGCATCACTAGTGATAAGGGAAATGCAAATTAAAACTGCAATGAGATATCACCTCATGCCTGTTAGAATGGTTATCAAAAAGACAAGAGATGGTGAATGCTGGTGTGGATGTGAAGAAAAGGCAACCATTGTGCACTGTTGGTGGGATTGTAAATTGGTGCAGCTACTATGGAAAACAGTATGGAGGATCTTCAAAAAATTAAAAATAGAACTACTGTATGATCCAGCAATTCCACTTCTGGGAATACATCCAAAAAAATGAAAACACTATCTAGAAAAGATATCTGCACCTGCGTGTTCATAGCAGGATTTTTTACAATATTCAGGACATGGAAACAACCTAAGAATCTATCGATGGATGAATGGATAAATAAATTGTGGTGTATAAATATATGTATATATATGTTTACGGTAGAATATTATTCATCCGTAAAAAACAAGGAAATCCTATTGCAATAATATGGATGGGCCTCAAAGGCATTATGTTAAATGAAATAAGTCAGACAGAGAAAGACAAATACTGTATGATCTCAATTATATGTGGAATCAAAAAAAGAAAATCAAACTCATAGAGAAAGAGATCAGACTTGTGGTTACCAGAGGCAGAGGGTGTGGGGAGGGGAGATTGGAGGAAGAAAAACAAAAAAAAGAAAAAAAAAGAGTAGTCATAAGAGAAAGTTACGTGGTTTGGTTATATAAGATTGATCACTTTGTGCCTCTGGTGTATCTGAGATTCTACAGAAAGTAATGAACTGGTTTCTCTATTATGACAATTAGAAGAAAAGACTAACTTCGTATTTAGAAGTAGTATTCTAATTATACTCTAGAAGTAGTTTCAGGAGTGTTTTAGCATGAATATATTAGTGTATCAAAAGTCATGAAGATGACTTTAAGGGAAAGTGTACTCTCCTACTATTTTAATTTTGTCTTTGTTTTTTTGTTATTTGTCTAACCATCTCTCCTCCCTCAGATGAATCTGAAATATTATAGAAAAAGAATAAGTTATTAAGCTCATCTTATAGAATTATCGAAAAGACCAAAAAGCTGCTTTACCTTCCAACTTTAATTAAGGGTGACATAAGATTTTACGCTTGTCATGTACCAATAATGTGGTTTTTAAAAAATGTCATCTTGTAGGCAATCCAGTTGAAAAAGAAAATAATAGTTTTAAAACCGAGTTCAATATTAAATATGCGTTATATTACTGCTTGTTAGTTGGAGAGTTCAGCCTTCCCCTTATGGTGTCCTTGGCTTTACATCGTCATGCTAATGCATCTTCTGAAAATCTGCTTGTGTTATTTCTGCTTCAAACGTTGTCATCAAGGACAAAAAGTTTACAGTCTGCAATTATAGGTGATTATGTTTATACAGTTGGGAGAATAGTGGAATAATCTGAAAAACAGCACATTTTATGTATATGCATTGACTCTCACTTCTGTAGTGAATGGATTTTTATGTTTCTAGAATGTCATGTTACTGTCGTCAGACTTTAGTCACCCATTGATAATGACAATTGCATTGATTGCTTCAGCATCAGCTGACCTCCTGTGACTAAATATATTCACATAGCCAACAGTTCATTTAAAAAATCAGACCTAGAATTGCTGATATTCTGTTCTCTTTCAATGTCCAAAGTCCCAATAGATTTTAGACTGAAGTGTTGTCTTGAGATAGAGCTTTTCTTGAAATAGAGAAATGGAGCTTTGTTTCAGATATTTAAATAGTCTTTTTAGGCCTCATGATTCTTTCCACAGTCCGTATTGTTGTTTTCATAAGTGCCACTTAAGCAGCTTATGATTGAGAGTATGGTTTCTTCCAACCAAATTTAAGACCCATCTTCTCCTCAGGACTTTTACCTCACAGTGAGTGATTCTCCGTGTTTCTCTCCCTCCAGCCCACTCCCCTGCTCTAAATATTTCTCATTTTAGGAAGTTAATCATGAAATCTATTAATTATAAATTGATCCAAGCCATGTGATCTCCATGTTGATATGAAAAGGTAAAAAAAGCCTATCGACCACAGCACCATGTCAATTCAAGGGCAGGAAAGTGACATGCATAACAGATGAGGCTGTGGACAAAGGCAAATGTGGATTTGATTACGTTGCAAATTTCTTACTTTCTGGTCTTGTGATGTTGGTCAAGGTATTTCATTCCTTCAAGTTCATTTTCCATATCTATAAAATGGTGTTGATAATGCCTCCTTTGTGGTATTTTTATGATGAACAAGTGAGATAGTTTTCAAAAGTACTTACAGTACCTGACACATTGTAAATATATTATTTTAAATTATTTTTATTATATTATTGTGCTAAGTCAGTGAAAAAAATCAAAACAGATTGTTAGACTGTTTTTGAATATGGTGGACTAAGAGAAAACAGACTTATTCCCCTGCCATAAACAACTAGAAAACAGGGTAAAATGCATGAAACAATTGTCATAAAACATTGAGCCACAGGCAGTGTAAGACTATGATTCATGAGAGCAGAGAAGCAAATGAAATGAATTCTACCCTACAATCACCTTGGTTTTCTGCCTGGAGGCACATTTTGGAATGTGCTAGAGGGAGGGGTAATCTAAGCAGAACAGGTTAGTCTTACCGTGTTGAGGAGACCAAAAGCAGAATTCAGTGAGGTTGCATTAGCTGGAAGTTCTAAAGCGGAGTACTGGAAAAAAGTGAGCTAATCAAAAAAAGAAAAAAAAAAGACCTTCAGAAAAACCTGCATAGGAGTTCACCTGAGCCTTAGTTGAATCCTAAGATGTGCACAAACTCCACAAGGCAGGGTGAAGAACAACCAGAGAGCTGTAAACTGAACACAGAATGGGAAGCTTTTTGAGCTCTGGTCAGCCAGAATAGAGAGTCTTTGTTGATCACTGAGAAATCATAGACATCTCAGAAAGGTCATGCCTTAGTAGTAGGGCTAAACTACATCCAGAATAAAGACTATTCTTGACCCACCCTAACAGGAATAAAAACAAGTCTTAAAGGATTAAGTAATCCACAAATGACAAAACTGCTTGCTAAAACAAATCTCAGTACTCTTGAAAAAGAAGACAACAAAATTCAGACACTCATTGTCACTACTTGCAATGCTCAGCATCCAATCAAAAACTATCATACGTGACAAGAGTCAGACAGGGTGATCCATAACCAAGAAAAAAGTTATTCAATAGAAACAGAGCCAGGAATTACAGAGATGGTAGAATTAGCAGATGAGAACTTTTATATGGATCTTATAAATAGTTCAAGAATTTAATGTAAAACATGGGCATAATGAGAATAGAAATAAAAAAGATAAAAAAGACAAAAATTGAATGCAACCCTTAAATGTGAAAAAATACAATATCTGAAGTAAGAAATTCACTGGATGAGATTCATGGAACATTAGATACTACAGAAGAAGACAGTGATATCAAATCCAAAGAAATAGAAACTATCCAATACAGAATGGAGGACACAGAGGGAAAAAGTCTGAAAAAAGGAACAAGGAATATTCAGATTCCAGGAAATGGGGTCTGAAAAAAAGTATGAGGAATACGAAGTTGGATAAACACAAAGAAAATACATCCTAGTCAAATTGCTGAAAATTAACAACAAAGAGAAGATTTTAGAAGCCACGAGAGAAAAAAGACAAAGGAGAAAGTTAAGGATGATCTCAGGCTTCCTTTTCAGAAGATAATGGAAAACCATCTCTAGCATGCTGAAAGAAAACAAATCTAATGAAGATATCCTTTAAACATGGAGATGAAGAAGTTTTCAGACATACTGAACCTGATAGATTTTTATTGCCAGCACATCTGCACTACAAGAAATGTTATAAGAAGTGCTTCAGATGGAAGGAATGGACACCAGATGGAAACTTGCATCTACATAAAGGAATGAAAAATGCCAAAAATGTTAAGTATGTGAGTAAATAGGAAAGGTATTTTTTCCAATTTAAAACCTTTCTTTAGAACATAATTGACTGTTCGATAAAAGTTTATAGCAACGAATTGTGAGATTTTTTAACATATGTAGAAATAAAATGTATGGTGACAATGGTGTAAAAGACAGAAGGTAAGAAAATGGAAATATACTGTTCTACATTATGTGGTTCTTACATTATATATGAAGCAATATGGTATCACTTAAAGATAACTGCTGTAAGTTAAAGGTATATGTTGTAAACCATAAAGGAATCAATAAAAAATAAAACAGAGGTGTAACTTGGAAGGCAATAGGGAAGATAAAATGGATTAATTAATAAATTAAATACAAAGAAAAAGGAAAAAAAACGATAAAATAGCAAGAAATAGCAAGATGGTGGATTTAAATTCAACTATAACAGTATTTCCATTAAATGTAAGTGGTTTAACTAGTCTGATGAAAAGAGAGAGATTATTAGATTGGTAAAAAGAAAAACCAACTCAGCTATATTTGTTGTTAGCATTTAATCATAGTTATTTTAAATTCATTGTCTGATCATTCCGACCTATGCGTCATAGCTGAGTCTGCTTCTGCTCTTGCTCTGTCGCTCATACTGTTTTTTCTTGCCTTTGAGTATGCCATGTAATTTTTTGTTTAAAGTTGGATATGATGTGTCAGTAAGAGGAATTGAGATAAGTACACCTTTATTGTGAGATTTTATGTTAATCTGGCTAGGAGTGGAGCTATATGTAATGTTTGCTTTATCTGTTGGTGCCACAGGCTTCGAATTCCTCCATTGTCCTTGTTTTTCTTACCTCTTATTGACTTTCAGCTTCTTGAAGCACTCTTCTCAGAGAGAGTCTGTGTCTTGCAAGTCTTTGAGCTGTAATCCAGTGTTGTTATACTGCAGCCCTGTTGATGCAGCGGGAGGGAAGCAGTCTATAATCTTATGACTAATTTCAGCCTTTTAGTGAGCCTGTATTTGGGCTGTGACCTTCACAAGTGTTTCTTGCCTCCCTCCCCCTGCCCTCACACTTAGATGATACAAAAAGACTAGAAAAGCCTGGAGTGGGGAAAATTTCCTCTTCCCCTAGGTTGGTTAAGCCTCTCATAGAGTCTTTTCCTTTGGAGAGTAGTCTTCCTTCTGAAGAATGTTCCGGGCATATTTCACATGGTTACTCTCCCCCTTCTTTGACAGAGTCAAGAGGTAATTTTTCTTAAATCTTCACCTGGTCAGATCCCTGGAGGTAAAACCCACAAAAGTCTGGAGGCTACCCCTAAAACTACAGTCTCCAAGAGTGTCTCCCTGTCCTATTAATCCACACCCAGCCTTCAGCATTTCTCCAAAATTATAATTTAAGTGTTTATACTATTTTATGGCTATAGTGACTGTGCTCTTGGTAAGCAGATCCTAGCTATGAATCTCTAAATTCTTCTGTCTCTTCAGATTTTGGAGTAGCAGTTGTCATGACACCTCTCTTGGATCCCAGAAAAGTTGTTTATTTCCAATTCAGCTTTTTCTTGTTTTAGGGACAGAAGTGAAGCCTTCCAAGCACTCTGCCTGTTGGATCTAAAACCAACTTTCTCTACGAGGAACATACTTAAATATAAAAACTCCTAGGGGGCTGGCCCCGTGGCTGAATGGTTGAGTTCGCGCGCTCTGCTTCAGAGGCCCAGGGTTTGGATCCTGGGCACAGACATGGCCCTGCTCATTAGGCCATGTTGAGGCAGCGTCTCACATGCCACAACTAAAGATATACAATTATGTGCTGGGGGGATTTGGGGAGAAAAAAAGAAAAGCAGAAAAAAAAAAAAGATTGGCAACAGTTGTTAGCTCAGGTGCCAATCTTTGAAAAAAATTAAAAAACACATAGGTTCATAGTAGAAGGATTGAAAAAGACATACCACACAAGCACTATTCTTAAGAAAGTTGAACTAGCTATATTAATATCAAACAAATGGACCTTAGAACAAAGAATATTACTAGGGATAACGGGAAACATTTCATAACGATAAAGGAGTAAATTCAAGACATACAGTTCATAACTGTCTATGCACCAAATAACAGAGCTTCAAAATATTCAAAGCAAAAGTTGAAAGGAAAAATAAACAAATCCACAATTGTAGTTGAAGGTTTCAGCACTCCTTTCTTGTTTTTTGATAAAAAAGAAGATAGAAAATTAGTAAGGATATAGAAGACTCATTCCTCCCTAAATTGAAGCCCAAATTCAGTCTTATCCCAATTAAAATCTCAATAGGCTTTCTTTATCTTTTACAGAAATTGACAAGCTGATTCTAAAATTTATATGAGAATGCCAATAATCTAGAGTAGCCAACAGAATTTTGAAAAAGAAGAACAAAGTTTGAGGATTTAAAATACTTTATTACAAGACCTACTACAAAACTACATTGTTATGAGTATTGGCAAAAGGATAGACACATAAAGCAATAGAACAGAATGGAGAGTCTTGAGGATTAATTGATTTTTTTTTAAAGATTGGCACCTGAGCTAACATCTGTTGCCAATCTTCTTCTTCTTCTCCCCAAAGCTCCCTCTCCCGCCCCCGCCCCGTACGTAGTTGTATATTCTAGTTGTGAGTGCCTCTGGTTGTGCTATGTGGGATGCTGCCTCAGCATGGCCTGATGAGTGATACCATGTCTGCACCCAGGATCCTAACTGGCGAAACCCTGGGCCGCTGAAGCCCAGCCCGCGAACTTAACCACTCCACCACAGGGCTGGCCCCAATGATTAAATGATTTTTGACAAAGGCGTTGAGGTAGTAGAATAGTGCAAAGATGGTCTATTCAACAAATGGTGATAGAATAATTGGATATCCATATGAAAGCACTTGAAGTGGATAAAAATATATATATTTATTGTATACTTAAGTCAATTCAAAAGGGAATCATAGACCTAAAGGTGTAACACTTCTAGAGGAAATCATAGGGGAAAACCATCATGAAACTAGGACAGGTAAAGATTTTGTACATGAAATATTTAAAAGGATGAACCATAAAAGTAATTGGTAAGTTGGACTTCATCAAAATTATAAACTTTTGTTCTTATACAGAAAATTAAAAGGCAAGCCAAAGACTAGATGAAAATATTCACAATGCATATATTTGACAAAAACCTGTATCCAGGATATATAAAGAACTATTATAACTTGGTAATAAGAAAACTAATAGCCCAATTAAAAGTGGCAAAAGATTTGAGCAGATGCTTTAGAAAAGAAGATATAGGAATGGTTAGCACTGGAAAAGTCAGTCAGAAGATGCAAATTAAAGTCACAATGAGATGCCACTACATACCCACTTGAATGACAAAAATTAAAAAGATTGACAACACCAAGTGTTGGTAAGGATGTGGAGCAAGTGGAAATCTCATACATTTCTGGTGGAAATGCAAAGTGGAACAACTATTTTGGGAAATGGTTTGGCAGTTTCTTATAAAATTAAACATACATTTAGCATACAACTCATCAACTCTACTCATTATTTACCCTAGGGAAGTTGAAATTAATGTTATAGAAAACTTTTAAATAAACTTTAATAGTATCTTTATTCATAGTACCTCCATTTACATATATGTCTCACAAACTTGTGAAAGGATAAACAAATTTTGGTATATCCTATGATGGAAGATTATTCATCAATTAAAAGGAAGAAACTACTGATTCATCATGGATGCATCTCAAGGCATTATGTTAAACAAAAGAAGCCAAACACAAAAAAGGTACATACTCAGTTTATGTGAAAATCAAGAAAAAACAAATCTAATCTAGAGAGAGAGAAGCAGAGGAGTGGTGGCCTGAGGCTTGAATTGAGGAGGCTGACTCTGCAATGACATACCAGGAAACTTGACGAGTGGTGGAGATGTTCAATATTGTGAAGGATAGTGCTGGAATTTCACAAAAAGGTTAACTTTCTCAAAGTTACACAGCAGGCTGCTAAGGGCTGAGCCTTTCTATTCTGCCACACCACCTGCGTGATCCTAATGAAATTATCAAATTTGCAGAATTGGGATGTGATGTACCTTGTTTTGTTTATTTGCTCACAGTAGCATAGAAGTCTAAAAGTACAGCCAGTGATGGTCAGGGAACAAGATGCACAGAAGCTAAACAGCTGGTTCACTTATTACTAAACGCCCCCATCCCTTTCCTCCCTCCAGTAAACTGTGGCAAAGCAGCACACAAATCTACTTAGCTGGATCTGTTCTTATCACTCTGGCCACTGCTATCTTAGAGAAATAAGCAGGTTGACCTGCTTGAAGTAAGGAGCAGACGCTATAGTAAATGAGCTGATTGACGGAGTCTTTGGCTGGCACAGTCAGAGCCGTAAGTTAGATTCTGGGCAGGTAGGATAGGAGTGGGGAGCTTACTTACTCAAACTCCTGAGTGTCTTTGAAAAATTGGATCTATTTTCTTTAAAAATGTTTAAATCCGTTCCATGGTACAGTCTGTAACTATTAATACCTACCTCACCCACCTGTATTAGTGAGATAAATATTGAATCTGAAACACAGTATGTAAGATTATTTAGTTTACTTTTTGAAATTTGTAAGTTATTCATCATTCGAGCAAGTTCCTAAAAAAATATTGAAACCGTTTCCTCCACTGAAAAATATTGCTAAGAATTAGCTTTAGAAGTCAGCTTCCCTGCTCTCCCCAGCTAAGCCACTTCATCTTCAGAAACATCTATTTCTGAATACTAATTTGATGAAAACCATTCTAACAAAGTAAAATTGCACTGAAGGTTTTCTCCAAACAGCTGGCTCTGCTACCTACCTCATGAGAGTGTTTTTCATACAATTACATAAGGTGAGTCAGGCAGACATTTGGGTTGGAACACAGTTTTCATTAAGGTTTTCAACGTTCTTGAATGTTAGATAAATCTCAGGAAATCTGTAGTTGACACATCCGTTTATCTCCTTGCTGTGGTTTACAGTGACCAGAGCTGATGTCAGTCTTTCCTCAAAGGCAAGGAGGAGCTTAGTAATGACTAGATATACAAATAGAATGTAAAATTTAATGTTGGATTTAGTCCTCATGAGCTTATGAGTTATACTTAAATTATTTGCTGTAAAGGAGAAATAATGGTATTCTGGAAGTTTCTCTATCTCCAAAGGAATCCCCAGGCAGCAAATCTTGTTAGTTTGTAATTAAATTATTCATCTGATGTTATCAGCATGCAAATGGACTAGAAGACTAGGCTTTCTTCAGTGTAGTAAAATCCTTAATTAAACCAGAATTCAAATAAACATAACCTTCAGTCAACTTTCTCTCTTTCTTTTACTTCCTTCCTCTCGCCCTCCTTTCCTCCCTCTTTCGCCCCCATTTCCTCCCTACTGCTTCCTCCTCCTTTTTTTCTTATAAAATACTTGAATAAAGAGAGAGAACGAAATGATAATATCAGGGATTTAAATGTAAAAGTAATTATAATAATATAATCTCTATGCAATGTCCTAAGGTTAGTAGATTCTGGCAGAGCCTATCTACCTGGGCTCTCTTCAATGCTGTCCCAGGAAAAGCAATTTTAAAATGATAGGGCCTGTGGGGTCCAGAATCACACAAGATTCTTTGATCATCACAAGTTATTTACACAACAGACGAGAATTTCATTACCTGAGCATTTTTTAAACATAAGTTTTTAGCTGTAATTCACATCAAATAATATCTCATGCTTATCTTTAGAGACAAACATACTTTCTTGGCAGAGGAAAGCCCACTGGTTTGAGAAAAAAACCTCTTTTCTAGAGTACAAATGACATTCTCTTCTGGCATGAAGGAGAAATGTGCTTTAAACTTATCTGATTTTTATCTTATATCTAACATTCCTAAGTCAGGTTGTTTCAACAGTGTTGTCAAGAGCGTGATGGATTTTGTTGTCAATACAACTTGATTTGTGAGGGACTTTATAGAGAAGAGTGACCCCAGGAGGAGTTGGAAGTGTGGTATTGGGTTGTAGGTGGCAGCTGGGGACAGGTGTTGGGGAGAGTTTCTAGATTAGCAATGTCCAGCTTTTAGGAGACTTTTAGGCTCAGAAGAGCTCATCACCAAAGCAAATTAAGTGAGAACAAAGGGGACTGTTGAATGTAGCACTTTACAGAGGTGGGGGGTTTTGGGGGGGGGGGTGAGGGGTGTCATCCACATTTAGAGGGCTTCAAAAGCTAGCCAGGGTGTCTAGAAAGGAGTCAGAATGATAAACTTCTGATGACTGCAGAGTGACTGAAATGAAGTCACTGATTCTCAAGTCTTCTTCCCAGCCTCAATTTGCCTGCAATAAATTCTTAACAGTTAAGGGGCCTACCATGGTGGTGATTCTCACATGGTAGGGCAGGGATACGGAATCTGATTCAAGGGAATCAGAATCTTGGGAAAGTCTCATATTGAGTCAGATATGTCCTCCTTTGCGAGTGAGTGTGGCTGTCATTCTGTTCAGGAAGAGTACCTCATATAAAAAAGGCGCTTTGACTAAGCTGCTTAGGTGAGGGGAGAGCAGGCTTGTGTACAATACCTGGTCACTAAACTACCTTTAAAGACTGTGGATTGTTGTTCATCAAAAAGTGTTGTGTGTGTAAGTTCAGGGGCAGAGAAGAGTCACTCTGCAAAATAGAGGGTGGGTCCAGTGCCGTGGGTGAGACAATGGGGACAGCCATGACTGGTGTCCAGGGGAGAGCAGAACTGGAGAGAACAGGGTTAATAGAGAGTGATTTCTGGAGTGATTTTGAAGAGTTTATAGTTTCCCATACAAAATCTTTAGTAAATTTTTCATTGCTCCTAATGATTTTGATGCAAGTGGGACAAATGCTGGGAGATAGTGACAAGCATTTAATTACTCTGGACACATTTTCTCATTTGTAAAATCATGATATCATGATTCTAATCACCCGGTGGAGGTAACTAACCTTTTACCTCTCTCCAAAGGAATATTTATCAATCTTTGGAATAATTATATAGGGATGCACAGCCAATGGGAATAAAATGTTGCAAACTATAAGGCTTGAACTGAAGGAAGAAAATGGGAGAAAGAAATTCTTCCTTTTTGTAAAAAATTACTTTTATGGCGTAAAAGTAATACTTCTGCCCTATTACAACCACTATTATTCTTTATTATATTTTCCCAGTATATAATATATTTGCATTTTATACAATTATAACTATAATGTACAAATGATATTGTGTCTTCCTTTTTCACTTTCCAGGTGAAATGCTTATTGTAGTATGTATATTTATACGTATCGCTGTCTCTATGTATTTATCTACTTATCTATTTATCAATATTTTTTCTACTATCTATAATCACTGAGCTTAGCCATGTAGCACTCTAGAAATTTATTTACTTTTATGCCATAAAAGTAATGTTTTACAAAAAGGAAGAATTTATTTCTCCCATTTTCTTCCTTCAGTTCAAGCCTTATAGTTGCAACATTTTTTTCCCATTGGCTGTGCATTGGCTTTGGTTTTGATACAGTTTGATCTAAAAACTACAATAATAAATGTATTTACTTGTGCATTGTCTTTATAACCATCACTTAAAAGTACTTTATATAAATTTGAAGAGATCTTCCAACATGTACCCACTTACTGCTCTATTGTTGAATATAAAGTTGTTTCTAAATTTTCACCATTTTAAATAACTCTGTAATGTACAACTTTATAATATAACTTTGTTTATCATTCAGATTATTTCCATGGGAGAGATTCATAAAGATGAAATCAATCACCATACAAATTTTTATGAATCTTTATAATACATAGTGCCAAATTAAGAAAGGTGAGAAGCATATTCTTGTTTTTTATTGGAGTAAATCAAAGATGTTGCTTATCTGTACTTCAATTTTTCTTCACATCCAAAAATTTCTCAGTGTATATTTTTCAGCTGAAGGAATGTTCATAGTCAGATATTTAGTGATAAAGAATGGTTTTGTTGTTCATTTTCTCTCCTTGTTTTCCCCACAAATACGTGGAATATGAGGTTTATTCCAAATTAAGTATTCCAAATCTTATTTGATCAATAAAAGTGTAAGTGAAATCACCTTTGTCTATTTAACCGAATAGCCAAACTCTAATGGGATAATACCTAACTGATGATGCTTGACTGGCTCCCTGACCAGATGAGTGAATAATTTCTTCTGTAAACACAGGTGATCTTCTTTACTAAGAAGAAACAAGGAGTTGCAAAACTGACTCTCAGTGCTAATTGGAGCCTCCCTCCCTTTCCCTCAGTAAATCCTCTTTCTGCGACAAGGTGTTGGCGTAGAGGAATGAAGTTTCATAAAGCCAAAAGGGGCAAGCGGGACTGGCATGGAGAGGGTTGGTTCAGGTGATTGTAAGTTACATCTCATATATCTAAAGGAACCAATCATATTTAATCATTATACTTGTCCTTTTTCCTTTTAGCTTCTAAATAAACATGATTATTTTATCGCATAAGAAGAGGAATTGCAATATTAAAACTATTGATTTTGAAGATTTAAAAATTTCTATTGGATGTAGTCTTCTCTTTGCAAAAAAGCAGCACCTTATTTTGCTAAGGAAAACAATAAAAAATGAAACAAACACACCACCCCAAAGTACTTTCCCTAAACAGAATACGCTCAAGCTTATGATAATTATTTTCTTTGAAGCAAGAAATATCCGTGTTGTAAATTTGGGCTCATTGCTATTTTAAAAGGTATATTTTATAATCAGAAATGTAATTTTGAAGCTGAATATTAATAGTTAAAATTCATTTAAATTCTGTCACACGTAAGACCCTATAAGCAATATAAAATTAGTTGCATTAGTGAAAATAAATTGTAATTTCAAGAGTAAATTTTAGGATAATATGAAATGATAATGGTAAAAGAAGGTAGATTATATATTAATAATATATTAAATTACATTAAAGTATGAAGTATATTTAAAGCATATTTAAATATACCATATTAAAGTTTGTTTACAAAACTTGTATTGGGTGTTTTAATATTTCATCAACTTGTGATACAGAATGCACTTTAGTGTACTTTCGAATTGCAAGTAGTTGTTTCTTCAAGTGACTTTTGATTAATGTTTAAAAAAAAATAAGATTAGTCTCACTCGTGGAACTTGGATAGAGGTGGTATTTGATTCTCAGCGAATGTGTGGTAGGAACCCTGCCAAGCATATTGCAAACTTGGCTCTAGGCTGTATAGAGAGAGAGCAGTCATTGGTAGCAAGAAGGCATACTGGTTCCCAGTCTGCACTGAATTTTTACATCCTGGACAAAAACTTTGAGGGGTGTGTGTGTATGGATACATAATCCTTACTCATTTCATCTTTAGGTTGGAGAAAGTCGCTTAGTCAAAAAAATCCCTGTATGACTAATCATCAGGAAGATTAGTGCTGCCTTTTCCCTTGTTGTTTATTCTCCATCTTACCATGGGAATAGTTCCTTGAAAAAATTCACATTTTTGAGATTAGTTAGACATATTGTGCTGTCCAATATAGTAGCCACTATCCATATGTGGCTATTTACGTTTAAATCTAAATGAATTAAAATTAAATAAAACTGAAAATTTCCTTGCTTGGTCTCACTAGACACATTTCCAGTGCTCAATAGCCACCCATGGCTTACAACTACTGTATTGGACAGTGCAGATCTGGGGCCACAGGACATTTTCATCATGACAGAGAGCTCTGTTGGACAGTGCTGAGCAGAACTAAATGTTTTATAAAATGTCCTCTTTCTAATCAGAATCCTATATCCTGCTTGATTTCTCAAAGAACAAACAGTAAATAAAACAGTAAACAAATGAAATAGTAAATAATAAATTTAAATGATTGTTACTCTAAAAGCATATAATTACATTTGTTTAATGTGGCATATGTGGGTTTATATTAAAATGAAGACAGCTTATATATGGATTGGTAAAGAAATCCCAAAAGGAAACTTGGTGATGTTCACAAGCTGGGCCCGGGGGCAGCATCTGTGAAGGTGCAGCTGACATTCACACAGCTCACAGGGACACCACAAATTCAAGATGGCCTCTAATTTCCTTGTCCAGTGCATTTTTTTCTGTCATCTTAAAGTTGTTTTTCTCAGTTTTATTTGTTAAAAAGATATTGAAGAACCAAAAAAGAAAATGCAGTTCTCTACTTGAATAATCGTGTTTTGCTTTCCTTTACTCAGGTTTTTTGGGATGGGTGTTAATTAGATCAAGTTTCTATATTACAGAGAGGTATTTTTGTAGTCCAGATACTATGACTTATGGAGACTTTACATGGATGATTCCCTTTAAATTTCAGAGGATATACAGAAAAAAATAAAAAAAGGAATGTCAGTCTAACTCAGTTAAGAATGACAGGTCATGGGGCGGGCCCCATGGCCGAGTGGTCAAGTTCATACACTCCTCTACAGTGTCCTCGGGTTTGCTGGTTCGGATCCTGGGTGGGGACCTATGCACCACTCATCAAGCCAAGCTGTGGCAGCATTTCATGTAGAAGAACTAGAAGGACCTACAATTAGGATATACAACTGTGTACTGGGGCTTTGGGGAGAAAAAAACGGAGGAAGATTCGTAACAGATGTTAGCTCAGGGCCAATCTTCCTCACCAAAAAAAAGCATAAAAAAACAAAAAAGAAGAACAGCTCATAGTGTATCTTGAACATTACTTCACAGCATACAAAAATTAATATAAATATGAAAGATAAAATACAAATATTTTGGAGGAAAACATAAAACAATATTTTTGTGATGCTTAGGATAGGTAAATATTTCCAACTGTAACAAAAAACATGGAAAATTGTATTATGTTGAAATTAAGGACTTCTGTTCATCAAGATGCCATGAAGAGAATGAGAAGGCAAGACACAAAATGAGAAAACATATTTGTAATACGTATAATGGACAAAGGATTTGTAAACGGAATATATAACTCCTACAAGTTAATGATAAAAATGGTAAAAACTCAAATAGAAAAATGGGCAAAAGTTATAAACATGAACTTCAAAAAGAGGATGTCCAATGTATATGACCAAAATATATGAAAAATTGTTCAGCTTTAATAATCATCAGGGAAATTCAAATTAAAACTATGACATGATCTTATGACACATCCATCAAAATGGCCATAATAAGAAACATTGAAAATACCAACACTCAGACCCTGCTGCTTGGAGTGTAAATTTGATCAAACCTGTTTGAAAACTATGTGGCATTAAAACTGAGCATATATCCTGTCACCAGCAGTTCCACTACTAGGTTTATACCCAACAGAAATATGTACAAATGTATGGACAAATGTGCACCAAAAGGCATAAACACGAATGTTCATAGCAGTGTTATTCACAAGCACACCAAACTGGAAACAACCCAAGTGCTCATCAAGAGGAAAACGGATTCATCTATAGCAGAGGAGTACTATGCAGCAGTGAAAGTGAATGAACTACAAAATATGCAACAACATAGAATGCATATCATAAATACAATTTGAAGTAAAAGAAACAAGACACAGTAGGGTATATAATTTATTAGTCCACTTATATAAAATTCAAAAATTGTGTAGACTAAATCTATGGTATTAGCTAAATCAGGATGGTGGTTACTCTTGGAGGATGAGTCTTTAGAGACGAATGGTTTCTTGGTGTGTTCACTTTGTGTACACTTACAGTGAGTACTCTCCTGTGTGTATGTAACTTTTCAATAAATTCATTTCAATAAAATGTTTATGTTAACAAAAAAAAATGGGTCATCAATTTATAACCTTGATTCCGAGAAGATCTGCACCTGGGCAAAGGCCTTTGAAAAGTTCCTGTGTTGCTAAGTACATCCAGAAAGATGTGGGTGAAAAGCCCCTAATTATTAACATCTACTTTTCTCTTGTGAGAGGCTCTACAGAAAGTAAGAACATCTCACATAAATCTGCAGAAAAAAAGCTTCCTGGGGCCTCAGAAAACACTGAGGAAAACCAATTGGTTCTACCCAGAACCCCTCAGCAAGTCTTTTGTTTCTGAGCCCTACCAGAGACTGACAGAAAGTCTTCTGGTTGTGTCAACGCCAGAGCAAGGCACTCTGACGTCACTGAAACCAACGGGATGAGCAAAAGGAGAAAGTTGAGCCTGACTTATTTGAGAAATGTTTTCTGTTATCACATATTGACCTCAATGGCCTCTGAGGGCCGTCAGAGTTATGGCCTGAGCAACCTCAGTGCATCTGTCTGCTTATGATACATCAATGTCAGTTCAGAGAACTTAGAGCTGTGGTACAAAATGTACTCAGATCACCATGGGCCTCTTTCCAACGAAATGTCAAGCTGCATGTGCCTGAGCATTTTGTACTTATACATGTACACACATGCATACATGCAGTTTGTTAATTTATTCAACAGCTGGTTAATGGAGGTTCTATATTGTGCAAGTCATTTAGAGAGAAAGCATAATAGTGCTTTCTAATGCTGCTGCTGGAAATTAACTCTATTTTGAATTCTCTTGGGATAAATGTCATGCTACCAATATTCTTCTTCTCTGGTGCCAAAAATCTGCAAGTGAAAAATTGTATGCTCAATTAAGTCCAGAAAACCAGACGAGAGCTCCCAGACTGCACTCCTCAGTCTCAGTTTGTATACTTTACGCCAAGACAAGTTAAGTTCATTACCTTCTAGGACATTTCTAAGTATTAATATACACCAACGAAAACAAACACTGTTTAATATTCTCTGAAATTAGCCAAAGGGCCTTTACAAAGGAAATCTTCCTCCTAAAAGATATTAGAAAGGAAAAAACATACTTTTTAAAGGAGAATTTTATTTTAAAAAGTAAGTTGCTCATTCCGCTTCGGCGGCCCAGGGTTCGCCGGTTTGGATCCCGGGTGCGGACATGGCACCACTTGGCAAGCCGTGCTGTGGTAGGCGTCCCACATATAAAGTAGAGGAAGATGGGCATGGATGTTAGCTCAGGGCCAGTCTTCCTCAGCAAAAAGAGGAGGATTGGCAGCAGTTAGCTCAGGGCTAATCTTCCTCAAAAAAATAAAGTAAGTTGCAAAAGAGCTTAAGAAGAATCACTAAAATGCATGAGGAAAGTCTTTGAAATAATTCCAAATATAGGAACAGAGTACTTTTTATTACATTGCCAAAAGAAAGGTTATTCTGTTGTTGTTTGAAGGACTTGACTCATTAAAATCTACTTATATGGGTAATGAATTTGTTGGGTGAGAAGCTCCCAACTTTTGGAGAGAGAAATGTGATAGTTCTTTGAATTCATCTGTCCATGAGGCAGGGGTCCATGAAGAAGAAATTTAAGCCTGGAGAACACGTTTCATCTACGAATATTTAGAAGGAGCCCCATGAGGCCCACATTTAATCTATATTCACTGAAAACACTTGTACCTTTTACACTCTGCGTATTCATGCCACTGGATTCACTAAGTACATAAGCTGCCGCTTTCAGCTCTGGTTCGCCTGTTTTCTGCTGGTAAAGGTCACACTGACTCATACACGAAACCTTTTGTTTATATCTCAGAGGCCGCTGACCCCATTGCACCTGCTTTTGAATATCTGGCAAGAGACAAGCTTGCAAATGAATATGGCTCTTTCAAGAAGTTGCTTATTTTAAAATGAAATTAGCATTTCCATAGGTGCCAAACCACTGGCAGAGGAGAATGGAGACTTCTGTTCAAGTGAAGACAGGTATATTGTGGAACCGTGGCAGCATCTGCATGTCACCTTACCTATCAATGTGCCTCTAAACGATTGCTGAATGAACGAATGAAGAAATGAACCAAATAGTTTCCTTTGCCCCTTTTTACCCAATTTCCAACATTTTATTTCAGTGACAGAGACCTACCCTATGACTGTCAACAAGGAAATATGATTTAAGCACTTATCCTTTTTTCCCAATACTATCTGTTCCTTCCCAGTATTAACCATATGTGTTACATGGACTAAAATCCTTACTATCATAGTGACTGACATTCAACCATTAGAATTATCCTTTTTTTTAGATTAACCAGTGCCTAAACCTTTCAAAGGATATGTGAGGAGCCAAAAGGGATAAGCCTGGAGGGTATTGAGGATTAAATGAGGTGGGGGTGGGGTGGGAGTGGGGTCACTGAATGAAATACCAAGAGGTTAGATTTCCTTCTGTGGTCCAGTGGAGAGTGGGTGGAGGTTTGGGGCAGAAGAATATCATGGACGGATATGTATTTTAGAAAAAAAGTTCTGGTGGTCATGTGTAGAACTGATTAGGAGAGTCTAGAGACAGGATGTTCAGTTCAGAGGCCATCCTAATAGACTGCTCTTAGCCATTAGGATAGTTGTTACCGCTGTGGGGTTAGTGACTGGGAGAGAGCACTAGGAGAGTTTTAGGGTATTGGTGAGATTCTTACCAGTTACAGTTCAACAAAAAGTGTAAAAGAAAGTTAATGATGCCTCAATCAAAGCAGTGGGAATGGATAGGAGGGAGTAGTTTCTGGGGATAAGACACAAAGATTTGCACAATGATTGGAAGAGGAGAATAAAGGAAAGGAGAGGATAAAAAGATGACTTTGAGATATTTAGTCTCAGAAATGGCAGATAGCGATTTCTTACAGAGTTAGGAACCTCACAAGGAGGAGGGTTTTTTTGGAGGGGAAGGGATGAGTTCAGTATTGGATATTTGAGATGCCAATGAGATATTTGGGTGGGAATATGCAATAAGCAAATGTGCATACTATTGGAAGCTCAGATGAGAGTTAAAAATAGGAGTTTATTGGGAGTTACACAGATGGGGAAAAAAAGCAAATGATTGAAAGAGTAGAAATATGGGAGATTCCTAAGAAAGTAAAGGAAGAAGTCAATTGAATACTAAACCTTAGAAAACTCTATTTCAAAATTTTGCCTTATGCCAACCTAGTCTATGACATGGCAGTTTTGGTGTAAGTTGTGTAAGGTGTATAGTTTTGTTTTAATTTTATGAGGCAAGATTTTGTGTATTTTATTTATTTACCAAATTATCTTCAATGAAAAAATATACTTTTGTAAATATGTAAGTAAACTATACAATGAAAGAAATGTATTTTATGTGGAATGACAGAAGACTGAAGGTAGCAGAATTGTTGAGATAATATCTGAAAATACAATTACCCCTCTGGTTTTATGACTGCATATTTTTGTTGATAGAAATACATCTTTTTAAACATTTGTTTTAAAATTTTCTTCAAAAATACCCAACCAAATGAGGTTAATGATCTTTGGACATGAGATTTGACCTCACCATTTGTACCTTCTTCATGTTCATTTTATCAATTTGCATACCTTTAAGAAAGGGAAAATATAGATGTATCCTCAATGTATATTTTGTAGAGTCCAAATACTGAGGAAGTATTATTACCATAAAATAATTTAATTGGAAAGTATGCATTTTATTTAAAAATTCAAGTGTCGGGCTTTTATTTTTGGATTTAGTCCTATTCGAAATGGTTTAATCAGTTCATTAATTGAAAGGGGGCTTATAGAGGATTAATAGAAAAGTCATGAAGAGGAAATAGATTCTTAAAATAAATTCTAAATAATCATAAACTTTTCTAAAAGGTTTCCATTATCAATATGAATTTTTTGGAAATCTTTGCTATTGTATAATATGCATAAATCTTCTCTGTGGGCACTATAAATTTAATCTTCCAGTCCTGACTTCTTTTGGACTGATGTATATGCTGTCATGACCTCATTTAAAACCATGTGACTCTATGCTGACATAAGTTTGCTCTAGCTGTCACATGCTAGAGACCAGTGACAAGCACCTACCTTGGCAGAGTGTGTCCCCGAGACACTAATCTGCCATCTCCGTCTGAATAACCCAGATAGGAGGGCTGGTTTTCTATAGCCATTCAGTCCTAGTAGGGAAGGCTGGTTCATCGGGTTTGGTATGTTTGAGGCGTGGAGAATATTTTCTTTGAGAGCGCAAGGTAACTCATGAGACTTGTAATAAAAAGATTTGTTTGGATTATAGGTTCCTGGAGAGCAAGATTTTCTTTATATTCCTCAATGCCACCCAATACAGCATTCTGTGTGTTCCACAAAAGACACGCTCATTGCTTGTTATAAAAAGGGAAGGTGACTGACGTTTTAAATATTTCATTTATTGAAGGAAAATATCCTAATATTTTTAATTCCCCAAAATACATACATTTTACCTTTGAAACTAAGGAGTTAGAAAATTTTGTCAGATGTACCAGGAAATATGAATAATCAGTCAATATATATGATGACTATAAAAGGCAAATTGAGACTTTTCTCTCCATTAGATAGAATGATTTTTATATTCTTAGAAGGATGATAATATGCATTTCTTTCGTGGTTGTATTAGTACCTAATACTCTACTATGGTGCTTAAATATATCACTGATGTGAAATGTCCAGTGCAGAATTCCCAGATACAACAAAAATATCTAAATTTCACTCCCCATCTATTCCCAACCTTCTCCCCATTTTTCTAAAACCCTTCAGTAAATGAACACATTCATTACTGCTTCCCCCTCTTTTGTTTCTGAGGCAATTGATGGACTCTTCTCCAGGCAATGATGATTCAAGATGTTGGAGGGACCAAAGCCAGAACTGTCACTAGCCTTGCGTTTCAAAATGTTCCAATCACATATTAATCCTTTTCCAAATAGATGGCGGACAAATCCATTTTGACCCAGAACCAGAACAATGAAGCCAAATCTAGAATCATTCATTTTGGCTAAAGTCGCATCATTGGCAAATACATTTTTCAAAATTTTGTTTTATAAGGAATTAAATCCAATTCCTTTCCACATGGCGAAAAGCCAATAACGAAAGCTGATGATTGTAAAAGTGAGACCAAAGAGCCACAGGACATATTTATTTTGGAAAGAAAGTTAAAAGACTAAGCAGTTAAGCCATAAAACATTTCATACCGGTTTAGATTAAACTAACAGTTTAAAAGATAAATATTTTGCATTTTTTATGCAGATGTCCAAGATAAAAATAGCTGTTGTGCTAAGAAAGTTTGATTACTGTAGAAAAGCTTCCATAAATAGTTCCTGAGGTATATGCAAAATGGGAAGCAGTATCATTTTATATTCTTCATCTCTTAAGAATATTGTTTGGTGTTGCCACATACTTTAATTGTTCTTGTGTTTGTGCACACACGTGTTTGTATGTGTTATCCAGATTCTAACACATGTTCACAATACATGTAAATGTTTTTGCAAGAAGGTTTTTCTTATCAAGCCCATTTTGAATTCAACTATTAATGTTCTGACCTAGTTTAGTAACACTTGTAAATTTGAGAGCATATTCCTCATTCATTCTCTGGGTTATAAAATAGACTTCTATTGAAAAAGCTCAGCCTCAAGGATGACTCTTATGAGCCTTTAGGTGATATCACATAATGCCTAACTCTTTCTTAGATATAATCTTGAAGCTAGACATTGAGTGTACCAAGATTAGAATGGTCAAGATTATCCCATCATGGTTGGAGAGGAAAATGCCTTTAGGGCTGAAATAAAAGTATATTTCTTGGAATAACATTTATCATTACTTATCCATTCTTGGCTACCTACTTTGTGACTATCAAAGAGTGAAAGAAAAGAGTTTTGATATGATTTTCTCTTCACAATATGATAGTGTTTTTTAATAGAATTCTGTAGGATGGACCCAGTTCTAGATAACATATTTATCAACTGTTTGGTTAAAGTACAGATTCAACTCTTATCAATTCTCACATGACTCAGAAGTTGTGTAATAGACACTTTAGTGCCCTTGGATCCCTTTTACCGGCACTGTCTCTGAGTTTTTCTGTGTGTTGGTGCTAACTGCTTGCACCTGTGATCTTCAGAGGCTTGCTTTTGGACACTGGCACTTTCCTGCCCATAAGGAGAGCCAGAAGGCTGGGGAGTTTAGCAGAATATGGTAGTTATATAACCCAAACATGTATAAGTAGGTTCATGTGATAGTTTTGTGTAATTGAGATGAAAAGTCTGGGTTCTGGTGCATAATAGTCTCACTATATTTAGTATTTATGACAAATAGGGTTTAGTGCAGGAAACAAAAAACTTATTATGCATTTTTAAGCAGAAAATGATTTAAATACAGTAAATTATAATGGTAATTTTTGGAAGGGCTGGACAGCAGATGTTAGGCTAGGGGGCAGGAATGACTCATAGAATACCATGAGGTTCACCTGCCAGGAAGAAAATGGGGAATGAGAAGGTCGCCATTGAAGAGAGTGAGTTCAAGAATATGCTACTGCAGCTGCAATCCTAGGATCAGGAAGGAACAATTGCTGCAACTCCTTGAGCGCTGCACATGGGACACACCTGCTCATTGGCAGATGTCTCTCAACACCCATGAGATTGGTGATTGGATGCTGGAAGCTTTATAAACATTCCTGGCGGCAGAAAACAGCCAAAAGCAGTGTGATGAAAAGATGGCCTTCACCTCATTTGTGCATTTCAAATATCTCACGATTGCTTCCAATTGGTAGGCCAAAATCCTAGCTGCAAGAAAGTCTGAGGAGTGGCGTTTTAAGCTTTCTAGTCATCAGAGTACTAGACAACATATTTGAAGAAGGTGGCAATAATTGCTGAATGCTAATCTGGAGCATTATGTTACCTAACTCCAAGAAGCATTATTCACCATACAAATGGTGGCCTGGCACTACCAATTGACCACATTGCCCACAATGCCAATTAAAAATCGCCTAGAATCAAATGTTCAATTTCAAGTGTCACATATTAAAATACGTGTTAAAAAATAGTATCTGTTCATGGGTAGCCATTAGAATGGTAAAAGATGTAAAATCACATCAAAAGAAGAAAGGAATGGAGATGAGAATTAAAACAGCAATCTATAAACATCTGAGGAAGCTAGTATAGACTTGTTATGGGTTTCACTATATGGCAGAAGGAAGATCAACAGGACATGTTAACAAAGACGCAGGTTTCAGGTTAGGTTTTTCATTTGAAATTTCATCTAATATTACTTTCAATTCTAAGACCCTGTGATCTTCTAGACATTTTCAGATAGTTCTAGGGTCCCTCAGTACTTTTTGGAAGGTTCAAAGTAAAGTATGATTTTAAAAGCCCCTTCATTTTCATTATTTTTTAACACTAATTCTACTATCTTTTTTAAAAAAGACATATGTAACAATTTCATCTCTTTTACTGCCTCTGTTATTTTTATTTTATTAAAAAATATAGTTTTCCTTGTATGTACTTAAACTATGGCTCTATATCCTACAAAATTTCAAGAGAATATGCTCTGAAATTAAAAAGGCATTATTCAGTAATATTTTAGTGTTTATTTTTGAAAATACTTGATTGTTAAGAAATTAATATTCCAGGAAAACTTTGAAAAAAAGAAGTGAAGGCATAGATTGGTAGT
Source organism: Equus quagga (assembly GCF_021613505.1). Taxonomy (NCBI): domain Eukaryota; kingdom Metazoa; phylum Chordata; class Mammalia; order Perissodactyla; family Equidae; genus Equus; species Equus quagga. The sequence goes on from NC_060277.1 coordinate 48,071,156, forward strand.
TTGGGCAGTTGAGAATCAAAATGAATTCCAAAAGGAAAAAATGCAAAAGTATATTAATAATTTGAAAAATAATAATCCCAAACTCAAGTATTTTATGGGCAGAAGAAACCTAGACTACTGAATTGCCAAAAGAGACATAGATGAAACCAGAGACGAAATGATTTTGCCATATGTGGTGCCAGTAAATTAAGACTGATGTAACTTTGGCCTATTAAGAAAGAATCCTCATGAACCAGGGTGGAGATGGTATTACAGTTTCAGCAGTGCCGTAGTCAGCTTTGGGCAACTGAATTCTAGAAATAAAGGACAGAGAAGTGCGGAGATTTAAGGAAAGTAACTAAAAATAATTAAGAGAACTGAATATGGATACACAGGAATGATAGAGAAATTGTATGTTAAGTCTAGGAAAATAATATTTTAAAGGATATGGAAGATATGATAATTATCATAAGTAAAGTACCTAAAATTAAAATTCATTTCATGTAACTAATCAATCTGGGAAACTGCAGTGGAGTATATATCAAAGAACACTTTTATATGAAAACCCTTGGGTTGGGCTGTAACTGAAAAATAATTCCAATCCTTTAAGGGAGAAATAGGAAAAGAAATAATCATTCTAAGTCAATAATTGCTTAAATCAGCAATAAATTACAAATCTCATACTTTCTAATATACATTACATGCTAACAGAAGAAAAAATATAAATAATATTTTGAAAATATGTATGCAAAATAGAACAAAATTTAAATCAAAACAATTAGCACATAGTCAAAGGTGATACTTAAATGCAACATCTCTAATTTTTATCTATGCAATAAAATTAAAAAAATCATTTTTCATGAAAATCAGGGATACTTTTCACAGTATACTTTAGTTCTGTTTCCTTAGTTGACAGCATTCATCCACCACACCATCAGTTCTGCACTGGTTTTCCTAAGTAGCAACGTTTTTCCTAAGTTGAGCTGAGCCTGCTTGTCGACTATTGTGTGATCCTGAAAGTAATTAGCTTAACTACTTACCCTTAGGCTGTGTCTCTTCTTGATGACAAAACATTAGAAAAACAGTGAAAGTTTTTTGATCAGTCAACAATTTGTTTTCCTACACAACAGTTGCTCAAACAGACAATACTGATGCACACAGGTGAAAAAAAGAGGTTTGCAGGTCTCCCTCAGGCCGGAGGTTATCAACTTGTTTCATTGACTTCAGGCTATGAGATTTTCCCTGTGGGGAAAGCAGAGGAGACCTGCTGTCTGAGAGGCTGGCTCATGCACTGCAAGATCAATAACCATGTGAACACTGACCCATGCACCCATTACTTACTGTGTGCCAGGCACTATATTTATATATATTATACATATATCATCATCAATTTTCTCAGTCTTCCAAGGTACATAATATTATTATGTCATCTCCATTATATGGTGAATGAAATTGAGGTGCAAAGGGGTTAAGCAGCTTGCACCAGACAAACAGTATTCAAACCCAGGCTCTTAACCATCAGTTAAACTCTACTACGTCTGTTACTGGGAAAGAGATCAAGTAGCATTATCGCTTTATTATTCTGAACAGAAAAATTTGCTTAGACTTAAAATGGAAAAAGTAATTAATGTGAAGTTATTTTACCCCCTTTGCTCATCTCTTCTGGACCTTACTGCTTAACAGGTGATGTGTTCTTTCAGTTTTCAAGTGATACTATCTAGAAGTTTTCCCCAATGAATTGGTATGAAGAGACATACGATGAATTAGAGTTAGTGATTCTTCCCTCTTATTTGAAGATTTGGCTAGAGCAGAAAATAGCAGGGAGCCTATCAGTTTCCTTCTGGCAGAGCCATACTCGTCATTCAGCTTCCTCCAAGTGCTCATCTGTTGTTTCAATGGAAGAAATAGTTTGAGCCATCCAAAAACCCTCTTTAGTGGGTTAACTAGGTCCTTAAGTCAGACTTTGGTTTTATTGATTTGGCCACTTTATTGAAAATTAAAAATTTATATTTTTAATGGCATGTAGACCCATCTGGCATATGAAAATCTCATTTGTAATAACAGCAAGTCTTAGAGTTCTTCACTATTCCAAGTAGTGCTAGGAGAGGTACTGTGTCAAAAAATAAATGCATTTTAATGTTTGACTCTATGTACTTGTAGACATTAAAACGGGACAGTTTTCTATACATTAGTTTAAAAATGATTTTACAGTAAGTCCTGAAGTTTTTTAAATACCTCTCACATCTTCTCAAACCATCATGGCAACTAAATTAGTTGTTCACCATAATCTTGCTAGAATTTATTACATCAGTGCTCCTCACAAGGTCAAATTTGAAATTTCTAATTATCTAAGGTCTTCAGTCAGAAACAATGGCTGTTAAAGCTGTTTTTGTCAGAAATTTTGTATGTTCCTGTTTCTATAATATTCTTTACAAAAGTAAGTAATAGTGATGAGGCAACTGACCTGTAATCTCACACATGTCCCATTTGAAGCAGTGGTTCTTAACTATGGGAGCATACTAGAATCCTCCAGAGAGATTTTAAAACATAATAATTCTTGGGCTCCACCTCAAGAGATTCTGGGTTAATTGATTTGGAGTAGAGCCCTAGTATCAGCATTTAAGAAAAATCTCCTCAGTTGAGGATTGGAAACAATGGTTTAGAGTTCTTCAGTACTTCAGTTCACAAGTCTTTGAGATGTCTATTTTCAAATAAACATTTTTCAAAAGGAAGATTACTTGTCTGAACCATTAATAAGATGTTATGGTCAAACTTATAATCAATTGTTGACTTTATTTTTTTCCTACAAAAGGATTTTCCAACTAAGAAAATGTACAACTAAGAACTTGTAGAACAACTAAGAAAGTGTAGGATCAAAGTAAAAAAGCATATTGGAAGTTTATTCATATTACTGATTGAATTCTGCATGTGTAGCACAACTCAACTGAGGCAGAGAATCCATAAGAACCAGAAGGCATTATTTTGTCCTTTCAATTGCATTCAATATAATGTTTAATGAGGAATTAGAGGAAAGAGCCAAGGTAGATCATCTGAGGGAGGAAACAAGGGAGGTGGAATGGAGTGTTATTCTCATGATTAAGAATATTCCACTTACCTCGTCTTACTCTTGATTATTTCCTGGGCTGAGACTTTTACTTTCTTTCTCCTCCTGTTTCCTTTTTCTCTTGTCCATTCTTTACCACTCTGATTCATGATGTCTCTGTTTTATTGTTAACCTAGATTTTTTAGAGACAATGACCAAAATTTTCATGTCAGAGCAGTTGGATAAATGGATCTAACTTTTCTGGAATATTCTGCTATTTGGACATTGAAATCCTTCATAACTGTGTCACAGCTATGTGCTCACAAAATCCTGCTTCATTTTCTCTCTGTCAGTGCCCTCTAGCCAAAGACCACCAGGAAGACACCTGTAGCTGAACAAGTTGGGTTTATCATTCATTGCCCTGAGAGGGAATATGGGAAACCATCAAGCTTCTCAGTGTAGTAGATTGAATAATGGCCCCCAAAATAATATCTCCACATCCTAATTACCATAACCTGTAAATGTTACCTTATTTGGAAAAAATGATCTTTGCAAATATAATTAAGTTAAGGATCTTGAGAACATCATTCCAGATTATATGGGTGGGCCCTAAATCCATGACAAGTGTCCCTATATGAGATAAACAGAGGAGGGGGTAATGCGACCATGGAGGCAGAGATTGGAGTGATACAGTCATAAGGCCACAATCTAAGGAATGCCAACAGCTGTCAGAATGTAGAGGAGCTAAGGAATGTATTCTCCCCCAGAGCATCCAGAGGGGTACAGCCTTGCTGACACCTTGGTTTCAGATTTCTGGCCTCCAGAATTTTGAAAGAATAAAGTTCTATTGTTTTATGCTACTCAGTTTCTACTAATTTGTTCTGGCACTCACAGAATACTAATATACTCAGTGACACGGTGTTAGAAAATAAATACTATAGGATTTGGGCTTTGGTTGGGGATTTTGGCAGGGGACTAAGGAAGCATGTCTAGAATGAATGCTGTCAGAAAGCAGGGATAATTGTATGATTGGGTACCCCAATCAATGTTACTGGTAGAAAGGGAAGACTAGGACAAGGATAAAGCTGTAATTTGTAAAGAAGTAGCAGTCACTCATTTTGGCCAAGAGAAGAGGTGTTTGATATTTTGTGGGTCCCGCAATGAACTTGGTTTTTTTTGTCTTTGCTTAGATAAAATTAAGTAGCCTTGCATTTTCTCATTTTATTATGGTCTTAGAGTAACCTTGTGTGAGGGTGTTATTCTGTGAGTTTATGTCCAATAATATAAACCTTCTAACTTAGCTGTACCAGGCCAGCTTCCAAATGTCAGTGGGTGCGCTATTATTCTATCTTGATTTCTTCAATTACCTAGATTCCTTCCACCTCTATGTGCTGGAGGAGCCAACTAGCCCATAGTTGGGAGGTAAGTTCATGCAGAATTGAGTTCCGGTATTTCATTGAACCCCTTCAACACTGGATGTTTTTTGTTTGTTTGTTTTGTTTTCTTATTTGGAGGGTAGAGCAATCATATTTTATAAAATGATAATATTTATAGTTTAAATTGAGCTCCAGTGCTTTCTTAATGCCCCTTCACATTGAGTTTATTTTGTTTTCCTAGGAGTAAGTCCCTCTTTGAGATTTTAATTTTCTGATCAGATTTATATTGTTCTTTGGTGAAGTTGTTTTTTGGTACCTATTACCTGCTTGTCTAATGCCTTGTTTTGTCTGTCTGTAAGTCTTAAATGTTACTTGTATGTAAAAGTAGAAGTCTATAGGGAGAGGACGGACCTGTAAATCTGTTCTCGAGCCAGCCTGGGAGTTGACAAGTTCAGAAGATTTCTTTCCAGCATCCTTTGGACAAACGTGGTCCCAAGTCACCCTTTCAAAACCTTTTAAGGACTTCTTCCTCAATTTTGTTTTTGTGTTTCTGAGAATTGCTTTTGTTTTAGTTCCATCTGGAATCAGGAGGTTTTATCTGGTCTCTGATGGGTGACAATTGGTCTTTGACCAAGCTCCAGTGACAAAAGCTCACACAGGCACCAGTCTCACAGACATGTCGTAGTTCTCATGGGATCTTTTCCATCTAAAACTCTGCCTCTTCCAGGCCAAACACCTGCTTCCCTACGTTTCCTCGATATAATGCTAACTTTTGTGAATGCTTTTCTCTCACAGTTTCACCACAGACAATTTGGAATTACAGTGCTCACTCTGGGGGTCTTTTGGTATGGACAAAATTGTTCATTTGGGAGACAGCTTAGCCAAAAATGAAGCAAAATTCTAACTGTCCAATGGTCTATTTTCTTTAATTGGTATGAGGAGCCTTCTAAACACAATTTGAACAAAAAAAAAATTGCCTCCTTAGAGATTCTTTAGCAAAAGCTGAGGCAGAATGTGAGAAACAGCTCTTCTTGTGGAACCATTCCAATGCTTCCCTTCTATGTCCCTTTTCTCCTTACATCCTTTGTCATAACCCTCAGAATCTTGTTCGTGATTTTCAGAGTTGATGACCAATAATTTCATTTCAGAACAGTTGGATGAATGGATTGAACTTTCCTGGAATATTCTTCCATTTGGACATTGAGGAACTGGAACATAATTTGTTTAGAGAAATAAGACAGGTATCTAGAAATCTAATCAGACATCTCACTTCAGAAAATTTTAAGTTTAAAGTTTGATACATTGGTAAAGTTTTATTAGGCAGATGAAAATTACATAAATTGGTATTTTAGTATGAATAAAGGAAATTTTTTGACAAAAGGCTAATTTGGCTTTTAAGATTTTTTAAGTGGCCTCATTCATTTAACAAACATTTATTTGATGCCTACTGTGTGACATACACTTTTCTGAGTAATGGGGATACATCAGTAGAAGAAAGAGACAGGAGATTATATTCTAATGGAGAAGGAAAAGTAATAAACAAAATACATAAACAATTACAGTATTTATATTTTTGGAGGCAATAAGAATTTGGAGAAAATTAAATCAGAGAAGGGACTAGTGGGGGCTAGTGGGGAACTGCACTTTTAGATAGGGTAGTCAGAGAAGCATTCACTAAGGAGGCAATTTGTGAGCAAAGACTTAAAAGAGGTGAGAGCAAGCCCTGAGAAAGCTCGCATTCCAGATGGAGGGACCAGGCAAAGGCCCTGAAGTGGGAATATGCCACACATGTGAGAGGAACAGCAGAAGGCCACTGTGGCTGGAATGGAGTGAAGAAGGGAGGAGCTGTGAGAAATGAGGTCAGGTAAATGATGGACTTCAGATCCTAACCAGCCATGCAGACCATTGTACAACATTTGGTTTTTACTTCAATGAGTCAACAAGCCATTGGAGGGTTTTTAGCCGAGGCATAGTCTGATTTTCATTTTAACACAATCACTCTTGCTGCTGGGTTGAGATTAAACTATAGTGGGCAAGAAGGAAGAGGAGATATTAGTTAGGAGACTATAACTGTGATCTGGATGAGAAATTGTGGTGGCTTGGGCCAGGTGGCTAGATCCTGGGTATATTCTATCGGTAGACCCAGTAGGATTTGCTTTTCAACTGGTTGTGATGTGTGAAAAAAAGAAAGAGGAATCAAGAATGACTCTAAATGGAAGGTTGGGTTTGCCATTAACTTAGAAGAGGAAGGTGATGGGAGAATAGGTTTTGGGGGTTAGGAACAGGATTTCAGCTTTGGTCTTAAGTTTGAGATACCTCTTAGACATCCCCATATTAAAGAAGCCACCCACAATTTAGCTTTACTAATGTAGTATCTTGAACAGTTTGCTGTTGCTTAGTGTATTGTTCTTCCTTTCAAAGAGATTGTGATCTCTTTTCAAATAGGAATGATAATTTAAATTCACTTTTTATCTTCCATATTGTCAAGTAAAAGTTTGAAGGTCATAGTTTCTCTATAAGTCTGTTGACTTATTATGTAAAGAATCAGATGAATGTATAATAAATCAGACATGAATTCTGTTTCACGTAAATTCATTTAAAAAATTCGGTTTAGTATTGTTTATTCTCTGTGTGTTAGCTGGCTTATGTGCCTTATTATTCAAAGAGCACAATAGAAAAAAGAGCTTTGGCAGATAGAAGAGAAAAGCTCTCTAGCAATTAAATCCTGCATGGAAAATGTTACCAGAAGTGATTCCTGTACAATACGCACATTTACAGGAAGAATCTCATTTGTATTAAGTCTGCATTTCAGCTCATTCACAATGAGAACTCATGTCCTAGGAGCTATAGCCAGGAAATATGCCAGAGATGCAGGGCCTGGGTCCAGTTAGGTGGGACCTTGGCAGGGCCAAGCATGTAAGAACAGTTTTTCTTGCATCTTGCAAAATTGATGATAGGGATTTTATTACCAAGCCAAGAGTTCAAAACCAAATTATGATGCAATGAAATAACTAAACTGAATGGCTATTCCGAAAGAAGCATCTCACGTGTGTTCTAGGAGGAAGGCGTTTATTTTATTATCATTGTTATCTTTGAATAGAGTATTCAGCAAAGTAGCTTGATTCCGGAATAACATAATCTCTGACCTTGTGAACCTAAATGTAAACACTCAGTGGATGCCAAATTAAACTCCTTTCTAATTGCCTCACTCTCTGATACTGATTCCCTGACACAGTAAGCACTTAATAGGTACCAGTTGACTTGAATTAGCTTGGTACAAAGAAAAAGAAATGTAGAGATGTGAGACTATGATTTTTTACTTGTCCTTGGGTCAGGATAACTGAGAAAGAGCACTCAGAGAAACTTTAAAAAAGTGATACAAAGGAAAGATCCAACTTCATATGAAAAATTGGAAAACAAAATACATATGTCTTCATAAACTCAAAATGTAGCTAATTTTAAGTGGAAGATATCAGTTGTGTTCAAATGCAGCATTTCATGGTTAGCCTGTAAATTCACTTCCAAGTATTAGGTTCATGCTCACACGGCAGTTGAATCCAAGGATGTGATCTGGTCTTAAATACACTAGGATATTCCTCATGTTGATCTAAGTCCTCCCAAACATAGTACATGACTAGGGACTGATGTAAAAGCATGTGTTCATTCTTTCTTCATTAAGACACTATAGAAAGTTCTCATGCATTTGGATAGGATAAAAATTTCCCTCACTCTGTATATTATCCCTTAGTTGTACAGTTTGATTTATTTACAGATTGGTTGGCTTTGCCAGTTTAGGATTAATTATAAAATGGCAATCAATAACAAGCTTTTTGTTGTTGCTTGGCTTTTCATTTTCTAGAAGATTATTACTTGGCATGACTGTTTTAAACTGGCATGAAGAATTCGTTTAGGGTCTTGGGTTTTTGGGTGGTTAAAGTGGGAGGTGGAGCCCATCAGAGGACACAATTCTACATTTTCTGATACTTTCAACCTAGAGCTGTTTATATTCTAAGGCAGATCCTCTCCAAGAAGTCAATGTTAACAGAGCTACCTTTCTCTGCTATCTTCTGCTGAATTTTGCTGTCTTTGTGCTAATAAAATAAAGGTTGGGAAAAGGGTAAAAGTCCTGCAAAAGCAATTACAATCAAAATGAGTCATCGTGCTCAAAGGGAAAGTTGCTTGTCTACATTTACAGTATGTACGTCACTCCAATGATTCTTAACTAATTAACAATATCACCATGGTCTTTTGTTACCGTCACAAACCTATTAGACTTATGTAAGGGGATATTTTTATTTCCAATTTTATACAGAGTTCATAAGAAGAGGCCAGAACTTTTTTTTAAAGGAAACTTCACCTTACAATATTATTTATTTTTTATGGAACTTTAAATATCTCTAAAATGTGCTTGCAGAGAATTGTGTCCGGTTGTATCTCATAGTTTCCGCATCTGCACAACTGTGCCTGTTCTCTTGGCTGAGGGCAAACAAGTTCGCTTTTTGTGGTCTACATTCCGGTCATTAAGTCTCACTGAACTTCCTAATATAGAAGACTTTTTCAAGAGACAAATGTCCAAATAGCTCATAAATGTTATATGTTTCCACATTGGCTTAGCAGTAAACAGTCAGAGAATAAACAGGATTTCAATATAAATCCTTCACTGAAGCAGTTATTATTTTGAGCTAATCATATTAGAAATGCAGCTATTAAACTCCAAAAGAGCAAATCAGTATCAGGAATGTGAAACAAACAAAAGTACATCACTATTGGCATATATAGTTATTTATAATTCTCCTAAATCCATCCGCCCCATTATTAGCCAAGCTTAGTTTAAAACCCCTAAGCATTTATTTGATATCAGTTGAGATCATATTAATAGCTTTTTTTGACAGAGAGGCAAAGGTTGCTTCTTTTCCACTGGGACTCTGATGAGTTCTAGACCCAGATGACTTGGGGAAAGTTGAACCCAATGAATCTGCTCCTTCATTTGCATAGGGACCATATCCTCACACTTTGGCTATACTGCCTCTCTGCTCTCTGGAACTTAAAGGCACAGTCCCCTAGATATCAGTTACCATCGGAGGAAGTCATACTGGTCCAGATGTCTAGTTGCTACAGAAACAATATAGAGAGAATCTGCACTCCTGCAAAATAATGCCTTTTTGAGAAAGTCCTGTTAAGTTTGGAGTAACTGTTTTGATATGCTGAATGGACTGAGTGGTACCACACCAAGGGGATGCCTGAATGAAACTTGTGGTGTCTTCCTAGTAGTATTAACAGAGCTACCTTTCTCTGCCACCTTCTGATGAATTTTGTTGCCTTTATACAGGCATTGTTATAATTATTTCTTTAACTTTTTTCTTTCAGCTCAGCATGGAGGTGAGTGGAACATAAGAGTATGGGAGCAGAGTTGAATTGTTTGGCCAGGTTGAGGAGAGGGAGACAGAGAGGTTTTATGCAATTGCTGTTGATGAGGTCTTTGGAGAAGAGGGGAATTTGAGGATTGTTTGCCATGAAATGTGCTATAGATAAGTGCCCTCTTTCATTTCTGCTCCAACATCTTTAGCAAACTTAAAATTGCTCAATAATACTGCATGTGAGTGGGCTTCTCTGGACAGAAGTAGAGAATACAGGAGGAGAACGACTTCAGCATTATGCCGGAGAGGAAAACCTTTTGCAAATGCAAATGAGGAGTAAAACAGACTGACCAGCAATGAGCATCTATTTTTGTTTGCCGTGTAATTACAATTGGAGATGCAAGCCAAGATATATCACTTCCCTAGTTCATCAACAAGAATGACTCCCAGCAGTGAACACGGAGTGCCATTTTAGGAAATGATAAACCTGGCAAACTGTCTGCCTAGACTTACCCAGAATATTCTGCTCCATTCTTTCAGTGTGAGCATTTTCCTGGGGCTGATGAGGCATGGTGATGGTAGGAGACACATGTATGGCCAGATTCCAACCTGAAGGAAGTAAATCTAGATCTGTTGTCAGGAAAAAGTACTGGCTCTAGGAACACTTCAAGCTAGTTTAGGGGGAAAAAAAGTCTGTGGCATTTATAAAGTCCTTCCCTCAGAATGAACCTGCAGAATCAATGTAGATTCTTGACCAACACCATGTGTTTTCATGTTTACACCCAAAGTGATACCTCTTAAGTACTACTCAATTTTGAAATGTCAATTTTCTGAACCAGTTCCAGGCCATCAGAATAACCTGCAGGCCACTAAAGTTTCTCAAATGCTTAGTTCACAACCACATGTAGACTCCATGAAGTCTTGCCTTCTATTAGAATTTAACCCTGGCATGACTTGTCAAGTCCACCTGTATGTGGGAATGTGTCAATGATGGTGTGATTAAGCACTTTAATGACTTTTCAGTCTTTACCCTTCAGTGTAAAGATAAGTGTTTAACTTTCAGTTGAATAAATTCAATAGCTGGGTTGATGTTGGTCTCCAAATAGATTTCAATTCAACTAAGGTAATATTTATTAATGCTTTGTATATTATAAGCTCTATGCTAGGGGCTGAAATAATTTAGGAAATATAAAAAACAAGTGTCTCATTGTTCAGTTATTCTTTTTTGTAATTGCAGTAACATTGGTTTATAACATTATATAAATTTCAGATGTACATCATTATATTTTAATTCCTGTGTACATTACATCATGTTCACCACCCAAAGACTAATTACAATCCATCACCGTACACATATACCTAATTACCACTTTCAGCCCTTCCCCCTCCCTCCTTCCCCTGTGGTAACCACCAATCCAATCTCTGTCTCTATGTGTTTGATTGTTCTTGTTTTAATCTTCTATTTATGAATGAGATCATATGGTATTTGTCTTTCTCCCTCTGACTTATTTCGCTTAGCATAATACCCTCAAGGTCCATCCATGTTGTCACAAATGGCAAGATTTCATCCTTTTGATGACTGAGTAGTATTCCATTGTATATATATACCACATCTTCTTTATCCATTCATCCCTTGGTAGGCATCTAGGTTGCTTCCAAGTCTTGGCTATTGTGAATAATACTGCAATGAACATAGGGATGCACATATCTTTAAGCATTCATGTTTTCGTATTCTTTGGATAAATACCAAGCAGTGGAATAGCTGGATCATATGGTCGTTCTAGTCCTGTTTTTTTGTTTTTTTGTTTTAAAGATTGGCACCTGAACTAACAACTGTTGCCAATCTTCTTTTTTTTTTTTTTTTTATTCTTCTCCCTAAAGCCCTCCAGTACATAGTTGTATATTCTAGTTGTGACTGCACCTGGTTGTGCTATATGGGACGCTGCCTCAGTATGGCCTGATGAGTGGTGCTGTGTCAATGCCCTGGTTCCGAACTGGTGAAACCCTGGGCTGCCGTAGTGGCGTGAGCGAACTTAACCACTCGGCCATGGGGCTGTCTCCCCGATAGTCTTGTTATTTGAGGAATCTCCATAGTGTTTTCCATAGTGGCTGTACCAGTTTGCACTCCCACCAGCAGTGTATGAAAGTTCTCTTCTCTCCATATTCTCTCCAACACTTATTATTTCCTGTGTTTTTAGTAATAGCCAATCTGATGGGCGTGAAGTGATATCTCATTGCAGTTTTGATTTGCATTTCCATGATAATTAGTGATGTTGAACATCTTTTCATGTGCCTGTTGGCCATCTGTATATCTTGTTTGGAGAAATGTCTATTCAGATCTTTTGTCCATTTTTTAATTGGGTTGTTAGTTTTTTTGTTGTAGAGATGTATGAGTTCTTTATATATTTTGAATATTAACTCCTTATTAGATATATGGTTTGCAAATATCTTCTCCCAATTGTTAGGTTGGCTTTTCATTTTGTTGATGGTTTCCTTTGCTGTGCAGAAGCTTTTTAGGTTGATACAGTCCCATTTGTTTATTTTTTCTATTGTTTCCCTTGCCCGGGTAGACATGGTACTTGAAAATATGCTGCTACGACGGATGTCTAAGAGCATACTGTGCATGTTTTCTTCTAGAAGTTTCATGGTTTCAGGTCTTACATTCAAATCTTTAATCCATTTTAAGTTGTTTTATTTGTAGCATAGGATAATGGTCTACTTTCATTATTTTGCATGTGGATGCCCAGTTTTCCCAATGCCATTTATTGAAAATACTTTTCTTTCTCCACCGTATGTTCTTGGCTTCCTTGTGAAAATTAGCCGTCCATAGATGTGTGGGTTTATTTCTGGGCTCTTGATTCTGTTCCATTGAGCTGTGTGTCCTTTTTTTTGTGCCATCACCATACTGTTTTGCTTACTAGAGCTTGGTGGTATATTTTGAAATCAGGGAGTGCGATACCTCCAGTTTGTTATTTTTCTCAGGGTTCCTTTGGCTATTTGGGGTCTTTTGCTGTTCCAGATAAATTTTAGGATTCTTTGTTCTATTTCTGTGAAAAATGTCATTGACACTTTCATAGGGGTTGCATTTAATCTGTAGATGCTTTAGGAAGTATGGACATTTTAACTATGTTAATTCTTCCAATCCAAGAGCATGGAATATTTTTCCATTTCTTTGTGTACTCTTCAATTTCTTTCAACAATGTTTTATAGTTTTAAGTGTACAAGTCTTTCACCTCTTTGGTTAAGTTTATTCCTAGGATTTGATTCTTTTTGTTGCAATAGTAAATGAGATTGTATTCGTAATTTCTCTTTCTGCTACTTTGTTGTTAGTGTATAGAAACACAATTGATTTTTGTATGTTGATTTTGTAGGAACTTTACCATATTCACTTATTGTTTCTAAAAGTTTTTTGGTGGATCTTTACGGTTTTCTGTATATAAAATCATGTCATCTACAAATAGTGACAGTTTCACTTCTTCCTTTCCAATTTGGATACCTTTATTTCTTTTTCTTGCTTGATTGCTCTGGATTGGACTTCCAATGCCATGTTAAATAAGAGTGGTGAAAGTGGACATCCCTGTCTGTTCCATTCTTAGTGGGATAGCTTTCAGTTTTTTTCCATTGAGAATGATATCATCTGTGGGCTTGTCATGTATGACCTTTATTATGTTGAGGTACTTTCCTTCTACACCTATACTATTCAGTGTTTTTATCATAAATGGATGCTGCATCTTGTCAAATGCTTTCTCTGCATCTATTGAGATGATCATATGATTTTTATTCTTCATTTTGTTAATGTGGTGTATCATGTTGATTGATTTGCAGATGTTGAAACATTCCTGCATCCCTGGAATAAACCCCACTTCATCATGGTGTATGATGCTTTTAATGTATTGTTGTATTCAATTTGCTAGTATTTTGTTGCGGATTTTTGCATTGATGTTCATTAGTGATATTGGCCTCTAGTTTTCTTTTTTTGTTGTAGTCCTTGTCTGGTTTTGGTATCAGGATAATGTTGGCTTCATAGATTGAGATAGGAAGCTTCCCCTCCTCTTCAATTTTTTGGAAGAGTTTGAGAAGGATAGGTATTAAGTCTTCTTTGAGTGTTTAGTAGAATTCACCAGGGAAAGCATCTGGTCCTGGACCTTTATTTTTTGGGAGGTTTTTGATTACTATTTCGATCTCCTTTCTGGTGATTGGTTTATTCGAATTCTCTATTTCTTCTTGATTCAATTTTGGAAGGTTGTATGATTCTAAGAGTTTATCTGTTTCTTCTAGATTATCCCGTTTGTTGGGGTATGGCTTTTTGTATTATTCTCTTATGATCTTTTATGTTTCTGAGATGTCTGTTGCAATTTGTCCTCTTTCATTTCTGATTTTATTTATTTGGGCCTTCGCTCTTTTTTTACTGGTGAGTCTAGCTATAGGTTTGTCAATTTTCTTTATCTTTTCAAAGAACCAGCTCTTGGTTTCATTGTTTTTTTCTATTTTTTTTAAGTCTCTATTTCATTTGTATCTGCTCTGATTTTCATTATTTCCTTCCTTCTACTAATTTTGGGCTTTGTTTCTTCTTTTTCCAGTTCTTTTAGCTGCACTGTTAGATTGTTTATTTGGTATTTTTCTTATTTGTTGAGGTAGACCTGTATTGCTATAAACTTCCCTTTTATAATCATTTTTGCTGTATCCCCTAGATTTTGGCATGTCTTATTTTCATTTACATTTGTCTCCAGGTATTTTCTGATTTATCCTTTGGTTTCTTCATTGACCCAATCATTGTTCTGTAGAATTTTGTTTATCTCCACACATTTGTGACTTTTATGATTTTCTCCCTGTAGTTGATTTCTAATTTCATACCCTTGTGGTCAGAAAAGATGCTTGGTATTATTTCAATCTTCTTGAATTTATTGAGACTTGTTTTATGGCCTAATATGTGATCAATCCTGGAGAATATTCCATTTGTATTTGAAAAGAATGTGTATTCTGCAGTTTGGGGATGGAATGTTCCGTATATATCTACTAAGTCCATCTGGTCTAATGTGTTGTTTAAGGCCAATGTTTCATTATTGACCTTCTGTTTGGAAGATCTATGCATTGGTGTAAGAGGACTGTTAAAGTCCCCTACTATGTCTCCTTTTATGTCTGTTAACAATTGCTTTATATATTTAGGTGCTCCCCTTTTGGGTGCATAGATATTTACAAGTGTTATATCCTCTTCTTGGATTGTTCCATTTATCATTATGTAGTTCCCTTCTTTGTCTCTTGTTACAGTTTTTGTTTTAAAGTCTATTTTGTCTGATATAAGTATTGCCCCCAACTTCTTTTTCTTTGCCATTTTCATGGAGTATCTTTTTCTATCCCTCCACTTTCAGTTTGTGAGTGTCTTTAGGTCCAAAGTGTGTCTCTTGTATGCAGCATATATATGGGTCTTGGTTTTTTATCCAATCAGCCACCCTATGCCTTTTGATTGGAACATTTAGTCTATTGGCATTTTAAGTAGCTATTGATGAGAATGTACTTGTTGCCATTTTGTTAGTTTTTTTCTGGGTATTTTAGTAATGCTTTTCTGTTCCTTTCTTCTTCTTTTTCCCTCTTCCCTTGTGCCGTGATGGTTTTCTTTAGTATTATGTTTCGGTTCCATTCTCTTAATTTTTTGTGTATTTATTATAGGTTTCTGCTTTGTGATTACCATAAGGTTCATATAGAATAACCTACGTATATAGCAATCTGTGTTAAGTTGATGGTCTCTTTAGTTTGACCTTTTGCTAAAAGCTCTATTCTTTTTTCCCCTCCTGCCATGTTTTATGCTTTTGATATCATATGTAACCTCTTTTTTTGTGCATTTGTATCCATTACCCTCTTATCATGGAAATAGATAATTTTAGTATTTTTGTGTTTAGACCTTCATATTAGCTTCATAGCTTGTTGATCTGCTATCTTTACTGTATATTTACCTTTACCAATGATTTTATTGTTTCTTTTTTGATAATTTTCTCATTCCTGTTTGTGGTCTTCTCTTTTCCACTTAAATAAGTCCCCTTAGCATTTCCTGCAAGGCTAATTTCTTGGTGATAAAGCCCTTTTGTTTTTGCTTGTCTGGGGAGCTATTTATCTCTCTTTCCATTCCGAATGATAATCTTGCTGGATAGAGTATTCTTGTCTGTAGGGTTTTTCCTTTCAGCACTTTAAATATATCATGTCACTCCCTTCTAGCCTTTAAGGTTTCTGCTGAGAAGTCATCCAATAGCCTTATAGTGTTTCCTTTGTATGTAACTTGTTGCCTTTCTCTTGTGCCTTTTAGGATTCTCTCTTTATCTTTAATTCTTGACATTTTAATTGTAATGTGTCCTGGTGTGGGCCTTTTTGGGTTTATCTTATTTGGTACTCTCTGTGCATCCTGTACCTGGATGTCTGTTACTTTCCTTAAGTTAGGAAAGTTTCCTGCTATTATCTCTTCAAATGGATTCTCTACCCCTTTGTTTCTCTCTTCTCTTTCTGGGAAACCTATAATATGGATGTTAGGGCATTTGATGTTATCCCAGAGGTCCCTTAGGCTGTTCTTGTTCTTTTTAATTCTTTTTTGTTTTATCTGTTCAGCTTGGGCGATTTCCTCTAGTCTTTTGTCCAGCTCGTTGATCCATTCTTCTGTATCATTTACTCTGCTATAGAGTCCCTCTAGTGAATTTTTCATTTCCAGTATTGTATACTTCATTTCAGATTGGGTCTTTTTTTTATATTTATCAGTTCTTTGTTGAAGTTTTCACTGAGTTCATCCATTCTTATCCCAAGATCAATGAGCATGCTTATGACTATTAGTTTGTATTCTTTGTCAGGTAGATTGTTTATCTCTGTTTTGTTTAGTTCTTTTTCTGAGGTTTTGTCCTGTTCCCTTACTTGTAATCTATTCCTTTGCTTCCTCATTTTTCCTCTTTCTCTGTGCTTATATCTATGTATCAGGTAGGTCAGCTATTCCTCCAAATCTTGGAGAGGTGGCCTTATGTAAGAGATGCCTTATGAGGTCCAGCAGTGTGCTTCACTCTCATCACCAGTTCCAAATGTTACAGGAGTATCCCCTGTGTGAACTATGTGTGTGCTTCTGTTGTGGCAGGGTTGCCCTTACTTCAGGTGCCAAGGGAGGCTAGGCTGTTCTTCTAGCCAGCTGGTTGTACTGCTTAGCTGCATTTGGCTGCCATGGTCCCTTTAGTCACTTTATCAGGCAAGAGGAGCCCCAGCACAGTTGGCTGCAAGATCTCATAGCACATTCCTGTTGCTGTTTTCTGTTATGTGAGTAGGTTTCCAGTGTAGCTGGTTACTGTAGGCTTCCAGCCTGCAAGGCTGTAGTCAGCTGTCTCAGGATTGCAGCTGAGTGGGGCCAGCCCCAGGCATGGGACCACCCAATTGTTTCAGGCTTTGGAAGGTGGGATTGACGTTCAAGTGGCTGTTAGAGAAGCACAAGTCTGCTGAAGCTGACAAGCCCCACTGCCCACAGGGCCATACACCCCATCAACAGATTCCTACCTTGTGCCCATGTCTTGACCCACTAAAGTGGACCCAGTCACCCCACTACAGAGGCCCACACACTCCACCAATGCCCCATGTACTCTACCTGCTCCTCCTCCAAGCCCTGCCCTGCAGAGGAGGACCCACTTGCTGAGCTGCAGGGTTCCAGGCACTCCACCTATGTGGGCCCACAAGTGCCTGAGGGCTTGCTGTTGGGTGGGGCCAGTCCCTAAGGCAGGCTGCCTGCCCTGGCTGAGCTGGATTAAATCAGTGCTCTAGTGAGTGGGGCAGATCCCTGTGCCAACAGTCCGGAGGAAGAACTCCAATGGTGTCTGCCTGCGTCTGTGTCAGCACACTGTACTAGGTCACAATAATGCCTGTCACCAGTATCTCAGTCCCTGGGGAGGTGGGCCCAGCCTGGGGAGATCTCACCTCTCACCAAGATGCACCCAGAGCCTATCTAGTGAGTCTCTTTTCACTGAAGGACTGTGCACCTTGCTCTTTGGTGATTTTAGGTTGCTTTCTGAAATCGGTGAATTTGTGCTTGGGCCCTTTAAGAGCAGGCTTTTTTCCCCTTATGTCCAATAACTTTTCTGGGGGTATTCCTAGTTTTGTTAATAACCAGCAAAGCCAGATATTGTGTCACTCATATCGGTTGTGCTGAGTCCAAAATCTACTTATTGTGGTAACACTTCCCTGCTCAGATCCCCTACTCCTCCAGGAAAGGCTTCATACCTTAAGATTATTCCCAGTAGACTGTGAAGCCTCACAGCTAGAAGGTAGCTTTTTTCTCTCCAGAAAGGAATTTCTGCCTCTTCTCCCTCAGTTAGCACTGTCCCTTCTTGTGGGCATTCTTTTTATCCAGTTTTCAGTTCTCTCTCAGGGATAATTGTTCCAAGAGTAGTTGTAAATTTGTGGTGTCCATGGTAGGAGGTGAGTTCAGAGTCTGCCTATGCTGCCTTCTGGATGCTGGGTCTGTTCAGCTATTCTATTTTTTTTTTTTTAAAGATTTTATTTTTTTCCTTTTTCTCCCCAAAGCCCCCTTGTACATAGTTGTGTATTCTTCGTTGTGGGTCCTTCTAGTTGTGGCATGTGGGACGCTGCCTCAGCGTGGCTTGATGAGCAGTGCCATGTCCGCGCCCAGGATTCGAACCAACGAAACACTGGGCCACCTGCACCAGAGCGCGCGAACTTAACCACTGGGCCACGGGGCCAGCCCCTGTTCAGCTATTCTTATGGAATTGATTCAGATTAGTACAAACCTTCTCTTATTCAAAAGGCTTTTGTAGCATATAACTTGAAAGCTTCTCCATGCATGTCCCTATGGTCCATTCACCACACAGACTTTTAGCCTTTATCAACCATAGTGGCCTAACAACTGTTGCAAAGGATCTTATTTTTATTTTTAAAATTTTTATTGAGAGTGTTTTTGACTTCTTTCACACTTGTGGTCATTTATATGGATGTTGCAGAAAATGAAGGTAATTCATCCTGGCCCTCCTGATTTATCTTAGCACCTGAATTTTATCATTATGTGAAGAATCCAACTTACTTGTGACCAAGTGGTACTTCAGCAGCTTCTGGTCTTTAACAGAAGATATTTTAAATGGTACGTGTTCTCAAGGGAGCACTCCCTTTCAGAAACACTGAAGTCTATGTCCACAGTCCCGTTGGAAGAGCAGTGATTTGATGTAACTCAGCCTGTGCAGGATGTGGTTTGTTAAAATTGAGCCTACATTACCAGTATTCTCTTGAACTCTGCGGCAAGAGCTTCCATTTGCATATTATGGCAGCCTTTCTATTGGAGATTTCTTCTTCAACTCCCATGAGACAAATAACAATATAGTTTTCCTGGTTATATAACTTTCATCATCCATTTAATGGTGAGAGGTTAAAATTGACTTCAATCAAGATGACCTTTATTCTGGGACAGCCTGGTGGTGCAGTGGTTAAGTGCACACGTTCAGCTTTGGCGGCCCGGGGTTTGCCGGTTCGGATCCCAGGTGTGGACATGCCAGCACTTGACAAGCCATGCTGCGGTAGGCGTTCCACATATAAAGTAGAGGAAGATGGGCACGAATGTTAGCTCAGGGCCAGTCTTCTTCAGCAAAAAGAGGAGGAGTGGCAGCAGTTAGCTCAGGGCTAGTCTTCCTCAAAAAAAAAAAAAAAAGATTACCTTTATTCAATCGAAAATACTTTCCTGTGGTAAACTTCACTGAGAATTCTACATAGAAGTAAATTCCACATTATATTGCCCAAGAAATTTCCAAAGTTGTGAGTATTCATCCTTCACCAGAATTTTAATTTAAGCCATTAAATTCTCTAAAATACCGGTACCAGTAAAATATTCCTTTTTGATACTGTTGTGAATTTATCAAACGTATGCATTCTAGGAGAGATTCTGTCCTGAAGTATCTTGAAGACATACCAATTAGGTTACTCTTGGTTGTTTTCAACGTAGAATAGTCTTTCCAGCATATGAGTTCTGGGGATTCATCTCACCTCACACTCCTTGCTCTTCTTCAAGGTATTTATTTTAAGCAGAGTTAGCTCAAGTTTCATGTAAAGGCTCCAACTCTGCTTGCTTATCAGGGTACACCTGTTTGCCAGTTTAGGTTGAGCTTGCAATTATACTTCTTGCATTTTTTACCTCCTTCCCAGTTAAGTGTTCAATAGGATGCCTTCTAGTCACCAGAGGATGTTGAGGTAGCAGAAAACAGGCTGGGAATACTCATTACTCAATAATACTCATTAACTGAGGTAAGAACTATTCTGAAGAAATCTGTCCTCATCCTTCAACCCCATTATTTATAATTATTAACTCAAAAGTAATACATCGTAATACAAATGATATATAACGTTGATATTGAACCATAGAGGCAGCCCTGTTGGTCTAGTGGTTAAGATTTGGTGTTCTCACCACCACAGCCCAGGTTCATTTCCAGGACAAGGAACCACACCACCCATCTGTCAGTTGTCATACTGTGGGGGCTGCATGTTGTTGTGATGCTGAAAGCTATGCCATAGGTATTTCAAATACAAGCAGAGTCACCCATGGTGGACAGTTTCCAGCAGAGCTTCCAGAATAAGACGGACTAGGAAGAAGGACCTGGCCACCCACTTCCAAAAAAAGTGGTCATGAAAAACCTTGAATAACAGTGGAGCATTGTCTGATATAGAGCCGGAAGGTGAGAGGATGCTGCAAAAAAGATGGGCAGGGCTCTGCTCTGCTGCACAAAGAGTTGCTAGGAATTGGAATGGACTCGATGGCATTAACAACAAAAATTGAACTATATCTTAACTCTAGCTATCAATAGTCTGGTAGAAACATATTTCTTGGTGTTGTCATTGAGAAGAAATATTGAAGAAATAGAATAAGTAGTTTCTTCCTCTCATATAATTGAGACTGTAAGATCTCATTTGATAGTAGTATGTTTAATGCGAGAGTACAAGTGTAATATATATTATTAGGTCCCAATTTATCAGAGTAACTCCTGGATGTAGGAGAAGAGCTTCTTATCTTATCACTATGTGGTTGGAAGAAATTCAGCTCAAATACATTAAGCACTAATTGATTATATGGTAGATGCTTGGAATACAACATTGAAAAAGGTAGAGACCTTGCTCAAGGAATTTGCAACTGCACTGGGGGATTGATCTCATCCTGACTAAATAGACCAGGAAGGTGAGGCAGCTTAGCCATCTATTGCTTCAACTCTCTGGAATAAAATTTGGCATTGCAACGCTTGATCATATTTTCTTTTTGGAGTTGGTTAGAAAAACATATAAATCAGACACCTGAAGTATGCACACAGAATTCTTGAAGCCATAAAAACAGGGATTTTCTTTAGTTTGCATCTATTAAAATAGAAAAGCAACCCACTTGACAGAAAGTGGACTTCCTGACGGCTTGGGCAGAGCCAAGCTCTGCTGTACACAGTGCTGTACATTCACAGTAATGGGACTGTGTTGACACGTTGCAATAAATGGGCTTATGCTGTTGCTGCTGCTGCCACTACCCACTAAAGGAAGAATTTCAAAGATACATTTTCCAGGGTTAAGATTTTAATGACTTTTCTTCGTACTGGTAGTTCACTCTAGCAAAGTACAGATAGCTCCTGGCAGCACATCTGGAAGGATCATCCGTGGACATATGAATGCCACTGTGGAGCTTCCAGGGATGAGTGCAAAGTGTTTTTCGCAATCTCAAAACTGCCACATTGTTTGGAAGGTGGATGGTGTTAATCATTTTCCTTGATGAAGATAATTCTTGATCTTCCTGTATTTTTGCTTTGTTCCAGTTCATACTCTTTAAGGAAGACTCTCTTGGTGTACAAGAACCCTCTATTGATAATAATAAGCATTTTGTCTCATGATGTGTAGTGAGAGAGAAATAAGAAGGACATCTTAATTGTCTTACTTTTAAGCTATTTCATAATGTTTTTTCCCCCTATTTTGCTTTCAGGGGTTTAGCTGTGCTTCTGCTTTATTGATAGAGTACAACTTGCTAAGAAACAAAATGGAAAGAACATTAGAGAAAAACATTAAGGATTTAGTCCTCAAATAAATAATCAGAAAATGTGTGGGACACTTTGACAACAATGGAACAGAAATTATTAATATATGCATATTTCCAGCATTTCATTCCCCGCCCCCTCACCACCTGGTTCTGCTTTACTTCTGAGGGCGCGTGGAGGGGGAGTGTGTTTATGCTTTAGTGATGTATAATATGGGAGTAATGGGGAGGACAAGAAGGGCCACTTGGGATGGGATTTAAGTGGAAGGGGCTAGGGAATCTTTAAGGAGAGAGATTGAAAAGCAACTTTGGTGTGAGGAGAGTGGATGGAGGGGAAGGGCTTTATGAAGTGTTACTGTGGCTTATTTAGTCCGTGTCAGAGCTTTAGAAGATTGCACATTAAAATATTGAGTAATTTTGAAACAACTTTTGTCTTTTGGACTGAGTTTCCTCAGTTATGGTACCATTCCAAGAGCCTGCACCACATGAATAAGTGCTTGCCGAATCTTCCGTCTGAAGATGACTTTACTTAGTTTAATATCCTTTATATTTATTTCATCTCAAAAAGGTTTTCTTGAACCTTTGTGGCATGCCTTAGGTGGGTTCCTTAGAAACAGAGCCTGACAGGGATTCAGGTGTGCTTGATTTATGGAGGGAATGCTCTTCAGGAAAATCTCTAGAGGAGGGAGTGAAGCAGAGTAAGGAAAGAGAAAGAAAGAGGCAAGTGAAGATGTAGTTTCAGGTCAAGCCTCGTCCTGCTCTGATGCATGAGAGAGGGTTTGGACACTTAACTGCACTGAAAAGCAATCACTGAACCATAATCACTCAGTCATGGGCTATGCTAAAGAAAAACTTGTCCACAACACTTGTTAAAGATGGTAAGGCAGACTTTATTCAAAGGAGGCTACTGCAATGGGGTTTTATAGGAGGGGAGAGATATAGAGCTCAACTTCAACTCCAACAAGGACAAGTAGGAATTATAACCAAGGAGCAGGGAGGGGGCCAGTGGGTGAAAAAATTTCTAAGGGATAAGGGAGATTCTTGCTAGACTGACTCAACAGAGTTTTTACTGAAGGCAGGCTAGGCTGATAAGGTATCAGGCATAGAGGATGAGGAATTTGATCAGATAGAGGGTGGTCAGATACCAGTTTGGGAGATTTCCTCCAACCTGACTGAGCAGGATTCTTACTCAAATTGGATTCTACAAGGACAGAGAAGGAAGCCCAAGGTCCAGCCTAGGGGAGCAAAGGGTTTAGAGGAGGCTGATGAAAGCTTGATCACAAGAGAGAGCCTTTGTTAGGTGGTACATATCCTTCTTCGGGGGTGAAGTGGCTTCCACCAGCCCAGGGTAGTTTTCTGGAGGAGGGGGCATCTGTGAACTGTTACTCACCAAAACTCACAGTGGCTAGGGGGTGGGTGGATGCACCAGATTAGTAAAGGTGATCTGGTGTTCTGCATTAGGGTTTGAATATATAAGAGCTGGCAGCATAGAGGTTGGCATCTATGTTGGGCAATTTGAAGAGATGTAGTATTTCTCCCTTATGCCAGTCAGACCACATAATATCTGTACTCCTTAACACAGAACTTTAAGGCTTGTGGCTAGGTCTCCAGCCTCATTTTAGAACACTCTATCCCTTGCATTCTACCTTTACCATATACCAAACTTCTGTGATTCCCTAAATCCACCTTCTCCCCTCTCATACCCTACTGTTTCTCATTCCTCATTGGTACCTTCATTTGACTGTTTCCTACCATTCTTCTCGCTGTCACTTAGATATCACTCCCTCCTGGAGGCTTTTCTTGGTACCCTGAATTAGAATCCTCTTCCAGCCTCCTGAGGGCTTGTACTGCCTTTGATAATACTTTCCAGAATGGATTTTAATTAGATGGTTGGCTTCCTTATCCATGTATCCCTACAGACTACAAAGTCTATGAAGGCAGACATTAAAATTGTGCTATTATATTCCAGTACGTGGCATATAGTAAGTACACACATTATGAATTTATATAGGAATATATACAGGATAAATGAAAGAATATCTAAAATTTCCGTTTCTGTGAGAATGAAGCTGTTATAGCCCTGTTAAAATGTATAGTAATACCAGATATAGATTGCAAATATATAATACAAAATATAGATTAACCTACACATCTAAAAGGAGACCTTCTAGGTCAAATGTAACTCTTGGCAGGACCGAGAAAGTGCTAGATGGTGGATCCCAATGAATGGGCTGCAGATTTAGGTAAAAATTTACATAATAGTGAAGCTATTTCTCTAATGTATATAGCTGCTGTCATGCCTAATAACATGTAAATGTATATGAAAGTATATGTGAAATCAAGGTAGTGTTTATCCTTATGCATTGTCCCAAAGGAAATTAAAAGTGCAAGTATCATTGGTGAGGAATATAGTAGAGGTCTCCATAGTTTTTATCTTTAAAGAGAAGCTATTCAGGAAAAGGCTGGAAACTGCTTGCCTCGAGCAGAAGAGAACCACTCCATCATGATGGATCTGGATGGAAGTACTGGTGCTGTGTGGTGAGGAAGGGCATGAGCTTTGAAGCCAGGAATGCTTCAGTTTAGTGCCAGCTGTGTTGCCAGGATGACTTTGGGTGGTACCATTGCCATCCTCATTCCACAGCTTCAGCATTTGTAACAGTTTCGACCTAATAGGTTGTTATGGAAAGTCTGTGAGATTAGGCTGAGCACGTTGCTAGCATGCAGTAAATGCTCAATGACTTCTGCTGTTTCACCATAACACACCACATGGGGAGAGAATGGGGTAGGGGCGGTGGTTGCTCAGCCTGATGGATATGAAAAAATGGGAGATCTGCATGAATGGAGATATTCTTGTTTAGAATAGTGTGAGAGTAGAACTGACTGTAGATTCCACTCATTGCCCCACTGTGCCTGGTTCAGACCTGCGTTTAGAGTGTAAGAGTGTAATGATCATTGCTGCCTCCACTGAGCGATACCCTGTTAGGAACTTCAACTTACACAATCTCTAGTCTTTACATTATGTGAAAGTTACATACTATCATCTCAATTTTACATATAAGGGAAATAGGCTCGGAGACATCAAAGGATTTGCCCAAGGTAATACAGCCATGAAGTGGCAGAACCAGGATCGGACCCAGATTTGTGTAGTTGAAGGCAAATGTTAAGGTTGATTTCAGGAAAAAAAAAAATCTGAGGGCAAAATGAAACTCAAGACCTCGGCAGTGCATTTTCTTTTGCTCCTGCCCTGTTAGTAAGCCATTAGCTAGTCCTCAAAGCAAGTGCATGTCCTCAGTGACATAAAGATGAGATAGAAGCTAATTAGAACGTAACTGAAAAGTAATTTTGCTATGATTTCCCTTGGCCCTAGTCTCCACAGTGACTCTACACCATTTCTCATTGCAGTTTCTCTAAGTGCTGGGGAATGGATGTACTTTGGGTTCCATTAGATTCATTCTATTTTCTCTGCAGTTTACTTTGCACTGTCCACCCTTCTGCTAGACATACATCAACCTTACAACCACAGGTTTCTGAAAACTGGAAGCATCAATTAAAGATATTTTTTCTGGCTCTTCATTTTATGTATTATACAAATGATAAAGATGATCTGTGCACAAGAAAAAGGGCACCGCTGTATAAAGACTATTTATTTTGGATATGAAAGCAGTAATCTTTAATGCTTAATAATCTTATATCTATTCCATTTTTCACCTTGTTTTATGTTGCTGTTAGACAATTCATTATGGTGTGAAATATCAGGAAAAGGGGGTATTTGGCATTAATCATTTTCAACAAGGACTTTTATTGTAAGTCTTTTATTTTTAACCATATTGTAAATTTTCTGACATCACATTGTAAAGTTTTCCGACATAATTTTCCTATAATCAGGGTATATCTTACTACTTTTTCATAGACCCACACAGGATCAGGAAATTTCAGCGCTAAAAGGGGTATTAATAATTATAAAATCTAGTTTCTCAACGTATATTCCAGCGTTCTAGATTCTCACCATCTCCACCTTCCTCCTAAAACAGCAACAAAATGTTTGCATGCTGGGTGAACTCTGGAAGCAGTGATTGAGGATGAATTACAAACATTTCTTCTAAGTATCTATTTAGCTAATTTACACTGTGACTCTCTAACAGGGAATATAGGATACAACATTTCTCAAGTTCACATGTTAACAATCCCCTCATCCCACTCCACCCCCACCCATCTTTCGTGGAGCACCTCATGGGACCAGTATGCTCCAGAATACACTTTTGGGAAAAGTGATCTATTTAATATCAAGTAGTAGTCTATGATATCAAGGTGGAGTCTTTTCTTAAAAAACAAATGATTACAGAAGTTGATTCAAAACAGTTAGGGGCTTTTAAATTGTAATTTAAAATGAGTGATGGTTTTTGATAATTAGATTTGATCCAGCTTCTTAGTAGAAAAGTAGTTTTTAATCACTGGCAAAACTACTAGGCTTTTGGTGGCCAGTGTAAAATCTGATTTTTCACATATCAAAATAGTTCAGCACATTTAAATGTGTTAAGTGATCTAGTTGAGAATATTTTATGAAAAAATAAGAAGTAATTCACATTTCCAGATTGTATTAATGTAATATTAATTCTTGTAAGTTTTTTTTAATTTACAGAAGAGGTATTCTGTCAGGAGAGTCAAATGATTTTAAAAATCTAGTTTATTTTGAAACAGAATGGATTATGCCATTGAAAACAGGTGATCAGTTTTTGTAAAGCACTTATTTTGGTGTAGTATAATAAAGCGATATAGGAAAAAAGGAGAAGGCTACATTGGAAAGCTATTTAACAAGTGCCTTTTTTCATCATGTAATCAGGTAGGAGGAGCATCTGGCAGTCTGGGGCACTCCTAGCATCTGGTCATAATGGCCTTAGGGGTGTATGACACAGCAGTAAAGGAATTTCACTTTCGGCTTTGGTGATAATTGTGAGAGGTCTATAAGCAGTTTTTTCTTTTGCTTCGCTAGTTCCTCCTTCCCCACTCCACTCCCATTCTTTTTTTCCCTCCTTCTCAGCATCCTTTACCAGTAGCTTGATAAATTGTACTTGGGTAGCTGCTAAGGAGTAGAAGGAACTGTAGTTGTCTTTCCTCCCTTCTCTTTACTTACTCATCTAGTTAAATCATTGGTCATAATGATGTCATATATTTGTATGGAATATTGTGATTTATATAGTACTTCCACAAGATTTTTTATTTAATTCTTACAAAAACGCATCAGGTAGGCAGAGGAGACATTGTTAATCCTCTTTACAGATGATGAAAATAAGGATTAGGGGGATCAAATGATTTGTCCAGTTCACAGCTAAAGGGCAACAGACTGGAATTAAAGCCAGGTATGCTTTTTAATTTTAATAAGATGTAGAATTTGTTTTTCTCCATTACAAAACTAATTCATGTGTATTATAAAATATTAGAAAAAGTAAAAAAATAAGAATGTGAGAAAAAATTACCCGTATCTCCAACGTCCAAAGATAACCACTATTCAGATTTTGATATACTTCTCTTCAGTTTTTGAAATAAATAGGGATATTTAAAATATAATTTTGGTCAAACTGCATATATGCATAATTCCAGTTTTCTTCTGGTTGACTTTTTTATTTATGCATTTTTAAATGTTATTATAAAAATTTTTTACTTGGCCCTTTTCAAAATACAAAAATTAAACTTGCTGATTTTAAAAGTTGAGCTACATGAGAGTCAATCATTCCCCAGTCCGGGGACCAGTGTTAATGCCCAGATGTATAGCCTGACACCCTTACAAATCAATATATGTAAATCAAACTCCATTTTTTCTAAATTATATATATAATATGTAAATGTATTATAATATATATAGCAATATATAAATGAGATCTTAATATATATGTCATATATTACATGCTGGGATTATTTTTAGTGTAGTATTTCTTCCTTTTAAAAACTAGTGTCTCTCTCACTTTTTCTTTTCTCCTCCCTCCACATTGCAAAGCTATCAGTAGATGGTTCATGTGTAGTAACAAAATTTATTAAAGACATAAGTGTTCCAAAGTAGAGGAATGAAAAATAAATCATGATGCCTTCAGCATGTTGAACGTGATTCACGGCCTTTAAAGATGTTTATGATGAGTGAGCTATACTATTAGGAAGCACTAAGTAAGTAAAAAAATCATAGAAATAAATTGGGAAGGAAATACACCAGAATATTGATGGCAGTTTTCTCCAAGTGATATTTAAAAATTTAATAAATATTTATTATTTATTATTTTAAATAACCCAAATAATTACTAATAAAGAGACAGACAAATTTTGAGGTCGAGATGGGACTCTCATCTGCATATTTGCCCTTGATCTTTTCCTTGACTGTCCTACTCAATGAAGTTCTTTTTCTTTGAACCACTCTCTCCTAGTCTATAGTGATAATTACAATGTGAATTATGTACCAATTTACTTTCTCATACAGGATCCCCAAGGTTTTTCTCCTTTATTAAGCTGTTTATCAATAGATTAAGAAGACTACATTTCAGATGATTGGCCTTCTAAACCTCCTTTTGACTAAATGAACTCTCTGATAGAACATCAAAGGAAAAACATTTGCTTTCTTTGCATTCTGGTGTCTTTCTCATATATTGTGGAGCAGTAATAATAGACATGTTAACAATATTCAGCTAAGTCCTTATTCGTGAGTCATTTGGGCAATTAAGAATACAACTGTGGGGCATTGAATTAAGAAGAAAACACGTACAGAAATCACTGAA
Source organism: Equus quagga (assembly GCF_021613505.1). Lineage (NCBI taxonomy): Eukaryota > Metazoa > Chordata > Mammalia > Perissodactyla > Equidae > Equus > Equus quagga. Next base: position 48,099,682 of record NC_060277.1, read on the forward strand.
ACTATAAACCTTACCTTAAAACCTTTCTGGTTGATGCTAAGTTGCAAGACACATTAGGAAAGCTTTTAGGAGCTCAACAAACACAAGGTGCCATGAGGGATCCTTTGCTTAAGCCAGGACAGATCTTTAAATGGTACAAAAATGGATGTTTTTGTCAGTTTATTTTTTAGTTTCTCCGTTTCTCTATAATGCATATCGTATATTGAAAGCATTTTACATCTCCTTTTTGTGAGATGTGCATCTTCTGTGACAACAATTTGTCACCAAGACAACCAAACCTTTGCTTAATGTCCTGTACTTTAGTAACATAAAATGCCTGTTGTTTTAAGTACAGGTTCTTCGTTTTTTCTTAGCAGAGATGGTTTGAGTTTTTACTTTTAATGAAACTGAAACTATTAATCTATTTCCTACAAAACACACCTTTCTAAGTGTTTAGAGTCTCAGAATATGATTGTTTCAGGTCTGAGGAGACATTCTTCTCTTCCACTGCCTTCTAAACCTGACACATTAACAATCGTTATCAGATTTAGCTTTTGGTCTCCATCCATCTGTGAAATTTGAACTTCCTTAATCCTGTTTGAAACACAAGTGAATATAAATAAATAAAACATTAAAATTGAATAGGAAAGTGAAGCTATCCATAAAATTCAGCCTATAGAGACAATCAACTGGACAGATCCAAGCTAAGTCATATTTTTAAATTTTTTCCAGTGGTTTCAGTGTCCCTACGGAATATCAAAATTAATATTGATGCTTTCTGCTTCAGATTTGAAGACCATTTTAGATAGATGCCCACATTCCCAACATTCAGCTCTTTCAGGGTTCCATGCCCTGCTTTTTTATTTGTAAACGATGTGTTTTGTTAGGAGCAGTTGTTGCCTCTGTTTTCCATGGCGAATGTTTGTGATGGAGAATAGCTTTTCTGAGACTCCTTCAAAGTCTTCAGTATGAGTCTACTTCTGTCTCAGAGTTGGTTTGTTCTGTTTTCTACCACCAGCAACATAGTCAGTTTTTTGGTTGTTTCATTCATTCAGAAGACTATTTACATCTAGGAAAGTGAGGAATAAAAAAGTGAGAGCATGAATGACCCGATTTGCCAGGACCCTCGTGGAGATTCGTGCTAGCAGAGCTGATAGCGAGGAGGAAGGCACCGTTGAGTTATCTGCCTAGTAAAAATGAGCTACCCCCACCCCCACCTTCACCTTCTAGAGCACAGCGTCTGCAGTCGTCAATCCGCTTGTATTCGTGTCCATTCAGCATCAGTATTGCCGTGACATTTTGGGTGCCATATTGTGCCAGCTTTGCTCCAAGTATTCAAGTGTATCCCACCCTACTCTCCAGTGACTTGAAATTCACCAGAGCATTTGTATCTTTATATTTCGGTCTCAAAAATGAGGGGGGGAACCTTTACGGGTTTAGCTGTTGCCTTTTAACTACTTAGAAGCTGTATTTAACAGCTGGAAACCTCTGGTTAAATTTGTGCTTACATGCACTTCTGGCATAGTCCTATTAAATCCATATGAAGCCAGATATGATTAGGTGCAGATGTGGTGTGCTTCATGATATGGTACAGGGCCAAAGACTTGAGATGTGGTGTTTTACATGGTGACTCACATTATGAATGGATTTACTAGAAAAAAACAAAAAAGTGAGAGCAGAGGTTTGGTCAGCTTCCTTCTGTGGATCTGAAGAGGGGAATCAAACACAAAAGACCTCCTTGTTAATTTCTCAAAAGGAAGGTAGCAACTATCAACCAGGGACCATGACTCTAAGAACTTAGTAAGATTCTCAAACTTGTTTACTTTCTCCCGTCCATTGTTTCTTATTCTCTGTTATCTCAAACTGAGTGGCATTTAACAGCTTAAAAACATAGGATCTATGAGTTTGTCTCCAGGAGCTGTGAGAACTGAGGGAGATTGAGGAGGAAATGGCCAGAAGGGAGACCTCATCTAACTCCTCAAAAATTTGAGGGCTATGAGGACAGTTCTCAAAGAACTGAGTGATAGCAGCTTTAAAAGCTGAAGGAGAGCTCATTGGATTCCTGAAATCTGTACCATAAAGGAAAGAAGCATGACTATTGAGAATTAACTTGAGCTTGTAACAGGCCAGCATTAACAATGGAAAGGTCCGCATGCTCTGGGCCTAGGACCTCTGTGAGTCAGCTTTCCCAGGCTGTTGCTGATTTTCTCAATGCTTTCTTTCCTCGGTAAGATCACCAAGATTTTCATACTTACTCTTTTGACTTCAGGGCATGTTGGGACTGAAGAAACTGAGATCACAGTCCTTTGTACATAATGAGGCAGGTTGCATGGTGTTTAAGAGCAAGAGTGACCTCTTTGAGGCTCAGATTTTTCATCTGTGAAGAGTAAATAAGAGTATCTGTCTAGTATTGACTGTCAGCAATCAAATTTGATAATTACTGGTCCTATATATATTGTAATTTGTGTTTTTTACTTACATTTCTTGTCTTTTTAATTGATTTGTAATTTTCTTAAATATGAAGATTATATATTAAACCTGTTGTAGTTCTGGTGCCTAGTACTAAACACTGTGGATTGTTAGACTCAGTGAATGGCTTTTTATGAATGCTATATGCCCTTGCTGGAGAACAATAATAGCTAAAACTTATGGAGCGCTTACTGTGTGCCAGTTTATATTAATACAGGTAATTGCACAACAACTCTGAGGGAAATTGATCATTGCCATTTTATAGATGAGGAAACTGAGGCCCAGAGTTGAAATAACTCAACCAAGTGGTCCAGCTGGGATTTGAACCCAGGTAGTCTGGCTCCAGAAACCACTCCCTTAATCACTTGCTCTACTGGGAACCACCTGGGATCCCTCACTAGATCCATAACTTCTCTGAGTTAGGGAAAGAAGAGGAAACATTCATGTCTGTCTGTACAAAATGGGCAAGTGGTCTACATGGCCTGAGACTGGAGTGATTCCTGTGTGTTTCATGCCCAATAGCAGAGCATGTTCTTCCTTTTCCAGGAAAGTGTGAGAGTAATGTGAGAGTGCAGAGAACAACTTCAGAAGCAAGATGGGTGTGTCGGATGCTGCCATTCTAGCAGTTAACTCTTGCTCAAGAATGCTCTTTTTTCTTCACTGGGCAATTCCCACAAAGAAACTCTCTTGCTCTATTCGCTAAACAATAAGAACAAGAACAATCACAGCAGTAACACAATTAGCCTAAAAATGTGGATCCATTCATCTATATGCCATCACCATTCAACTATTCAGTTTTTCAGATGGAGGGAACTTACTGCCATCATGTTCATACGTATATTATAGGTTTGTAAGTTATTTTAAATGTTGTTTTTTCCTCAGAAGACGCTTTGGCTGTACTGGGCAGATGGGGCAGTATCATGGGCTGTATGGACAGACAGATCTGTGCTCAAACCTTGCTGTACTGTGTATTAGCTGCATGAATTTGTTCAAGCTACGTAACTTCACTGAGCCTCAGGGGATGATAATGCCTGACTTGCAGGGTTGTTATGAAGATTATGTTTTGAATTCCATACAGTTTATATGAACAGTGAGAGTTATTCAACTGCCCCAAAGTGAGCTCTGCTTGCCTTGACAGTATGGCTGCCCTCGATTCACTAGACCATTACACAATTATATGTTTCCTTTTGGCTTCACAAATCCGAGCATAAGTTTTTTCAGCATTCTTAGAAAATTCAAACGGCAGCAATAGGTGCTTGTCTTGGGCTCTAAAACATAGCACCTTAGCTCCAGGTGCTCTAAGAAACCTGCACATGTGCTGTTCCATGAATCACCATAATTTTTTTATATGTAGCAGAATGATTATTGACTCAGTTGATTCAATGACTTAATAAGAAGTTGCTGGGTTCTAATTAGAGAAATATCCATTGAAATATGCTCTATATTATCCAACATGCTGATGTAAATGTTAGCTACATAGATTAGTATCTAATCAATGAAGTTACTACAATCTTTTGGTTTCCCAGTATTGATGTGTTCTATACAGTTGATGTGATCAACTCTCCTGGTTTCCTTGGATGCAAGACTGTCAGTGCTAAAACTAGGAAAGTCCCTGGCAAACCAAGACAAGTCGGTTGCCTTACATATAAGAGTGAGAGGAATCTGTGTTAAAATCAGTTACACAAATTTATCTTCTGATGTATTCATTATAACTTCAAATAAATATTTTTAGTTAGTTGCTCCTAAATTAAAGGAGTGTGAATTTTATTTTTAACCTAAATGTCTAGGTTTTGTATTGTTTTGAAGCTTATATCAGAGTAAGTATAAATTAACATTTAGAGTCAGAAGAAATTATTAATCTTTTATCAAATTTAACTAAAGAGAAAATTGTAGGTTTCTGTGGTTGAAGACCTAAGTAGAAGATGATTTTCAGATTTTATAATTGGATTCCTTTCCAAATCCTTCTACATCCTGAAAATGGCCAGCTCAATACCTTATCCCATTATATTACATTATTAGTATATAATTTACAGCTAGAGTCTGCTTTTTGGCAGGTTTTGAGCCATATCTAAATTCTAGAGCAATATTAGGAAAACGTGTAAAAAAAAAAAAACCCAAGGGAAATACTCTCCAGAAAACTTTTACTACTTATCAAAACTAAGAGAAAACAGAGAAACTTTGAGAAAAAGTTTGAAGACAGAAGTAATTTTCTTTTTTCAGGATAGAATAGATAATACAATGCTCATTTTCGAATAAAAATGCACATAGACTCAAAGATTGAAAATGCGAAATTAGTTTTTGTTCTTTTGGAGTGGGTCTTTGATGCCTCTATCATGCCCATCCTGTTCCCTGCCAAGCCAGTTCCAAATTACCCTCTCCTAACGTTCATCATATTACCTCTCCCTTCTGCTTACAAAAACTCGTTCTCGGGAAACAAAATTAGTTCACACTACTGTGTAATAATGTAGAGTTTAAATAACTATCCATCCCCCAACAATTATGCTTTAACATCGTGAAAGTCTTAGTCTGAGAAACAAACCTTTAAAGGTACCACTCCAGAAACTAAGAATTCCAGGCAGTAGGAGGAAGATGGTGAACCCGCTGTCGCCTCTGAAGTCATACTGTGGAATAATCATTTCTCTGAGTAAAAATCCAAGAGGTGTTGCCTGGTCATGACTAAAGGCCTATGTCTAAGCCCAGGTGTAACTGTTAATCACATAACTACTGATTTAATTATTTCTTCAGCTGTGATCTGAAAGTATATGAACTATATTGCCACCTTTGAATACCTAGAGACCAGACTAATTTTTACATTCTCTTCATTCTCCCAGGTTGACTAAAAATGCACGAATGCAAGGCTGAAACAAGGATCTGTCATTGATACAACAGAGAATGATGGCACCCAAGGATGTGCTGGTGAGAAACTTTAGTTTTTGCCTGTCCCCGAAAGCCCCTTGCACCTGTGTGGCAGCCCCTGTTTCTTCCCTCCTGACAGCATCACAACTTGTTTAGGTAACAGGTGGCAATCCCTGATTTTAGGGAAGGTAAGCCCTTCAGCCACCTGAGGGATGATTCATGATCCGTCCAAGCCAGTCTCTTGGCAATTCTATTCCACTTTGCTTCTGACTGATTCAAGGGTGGATATGACCCAGTTATGGTTAATAGGATGAGAAAGGGGCTCTTGGGACAGATTTTCTCTTAAATTAATAAAATGCAGAACCTTAGAGAAGGTTCTCTTCTTCCTGACTAGAATACTGCTGTGTGAGGGTATGATGCATGAGCTTCAGTAGACATCTTGAAATCATGAGGTGACATACCCGAGGACAAAAATACAGTACTCTGATGATGGTGGAGCAGATGACACTGCTGAGTTGCTATACCAAATTTAGAATGCTTTTCTCCTGATTTCTCATTTTTTAAGGTCATTAAAATCTTTATTGTCTAAAATTTAACCAATTGTTCTGTAACTTGCAGCCAAAAGAATCACCAAGTGCTACAATCTTATCATAATAAAATATATTAATATGAACTACAAGTATTTAAAAATATTATGTAAAATGTGAATACAGCCTTTTAAGTAAGGTTTGTTATATTCATTTTTCTTTAACTTACATTTAAGGAAAAATAATGCCACCTACGTAAAAACATAATTTCATGATAAATCCCTCGGTTTTCTCTTCCAACCAAATTCCTGTCCTTAAGTCTTTCCTATAGATAAGATCTAGAACCACCATTAGGAAGAGAATCTGGATAATTTGTTGTTTTGAATATTTCAGATATATTATAGGCTAATTTTAGTAGTTTGGAACATACATAGCCCCACGGATTCATGTTTCATCACAGAAGTAGCACCGTTAACATCTCCATTTGCTCACTTCCCTCCACACAAACACAGTAATTTAACTGCTAGCCTTTCCTGTTTTCCCTGTTCTTTTTTCCCACACCTTTAGTTTTATTGTTTTTCCTTGCGTTCTTTTTGCCAGATGTCTTTGCTACTTGAGACTTAGCTTAATTTGACTCTCACCTTGTGCTTTCCTTTGATTTCACTTCCCCATCATTTACTTCTGCTTCACATTTGCAACTGCAGGGGAGGAAGAACTATGCCTCTACCCTCTACTCTACGTCCTTCTGGCTGGCCTAAGAATTAAACTGAGATGAGACAGAATAACAGGATAAAATCAAACACAGTTTAATAACATGTCTACGTGGGAGGAGAAACCCAGGAAAACTGAGTAACTCACCAATATGGCCGAAACTGCCACCTTTTAAAAAATAATTAATTAATTAATTATTATTTTTTTGAGGAAGATTAGCCCTGAGCTAACTACTGCCAATCCTCCTCTTTTTGCTGAGGAAGCCTGGCCCTGAGCTAACATCCATGCCCATCTTCCTCTACTTTATATGTGGGATGCCCACCACAGCATGGTGTGCCAAGTGGTGCCATGTCTGCACCCAGGATCCAAACCGGTGAACCCCGGGCCAACAAGAAGCAGAACATGCGCACTTAACTGCTGTGCCACCAGGCAGGCCCCTAATTAATTTTTTAAATTGCAGTAACATTGGATTATAACATTATATAGCTTTCGGATGTACATCGTAATATATTTCGAATTCTGTGTAGATTACATCATGTTCACCACCCAACAACTAATTATAGTGCATCCCCTCACATGTGAGCCTAATCACCCTTTTGCCCTTCCCCCCTTCCCCTATGGTAACCACCAATCCAGTCTGCAAGGCTGTGGGTTTGTTTGTCATTGTTTTTGTCGTCTACTCATGAGTGAGATCATATGGTATTTGACTTTCTCCCTCTAACTAATTTCACCCAGCATAATACCCTCAAGGACCTTCCAAGTTGTCACAAATAGCTGGATTTCATCATTTCTTATGGCTGAGTAGTACTCTGTTGTGTATATATACCACATCTTCTTAGTCCATTCGTCCCTTGATGGTCACCTAGGTTGCTTCCAAGTCTTGGCTATTGTGTATAATGCTGCAATGAACATAGGGGTGCAAGTATCTTTATGCCTTTGCGTTTTTAAGGTCTTTGGATAAATACCCAGCAGTGGGATAGCTGGATCATATGGTAGATCCATTCTTAATTTTATGAGGATACTCCATACTGCTTTCCATAGTGGCTGCGCCAGTTTGCACTCCCACCAGCAGTATATGAGAGTTCCCTCTCTCCATCTCCTCTCCAACACTTGTTGTTTCCTGTCTTGTGAAGTATAGCTATTCTGACTGGAGTGAGGTGATACCTCATTGTAGTTTTGATTTGCGTTTCCCTGATAGCTAATGACGTTGACCATCTTTTCATATGCCTGTTGGCCATCCATATATCTTCTTTGGAGAAATCTCTGTTCAGATCTTTTGCCCATTTTTTAATTGAGTTGTTGGTTTTTTTTGTTGTTGAGCTGTATGAGTTCTTTATATATTTTGGATATTAACCCCTTATCTGATATATGGTTTGCAGATATCTTCTCCCAATTGTTAGGCTGTCTTTTCATTTTGTTGATGGTTTCCTTTGCTGTGTAGAAGCTTTTTAGTTTGATGTAGTCCCATTTGTTCATCTTTTCTTTTGTTTCCCTTGCCCGGTCAGACATGGTACTTGAAAATATATTGCTAAGACCTATATCAAAGAGCATACTGCCTATGTTTTCTTCTGGAAGTTTCATGGTTTCAGGTTTTACATTCAAGTTTTTAATCCATTTTCAGTTGATTTTTGTGCATGGTGTAAGGGAATGGTCTACTTTCATTCTTTTGCATGTGGCTGTCCAGTTTTCCCAACACCATTTATTGAAGAGACTCTCCGTTCTCCATGGTATGCTCTTAGCTCCCTGTCAAATATTAGCTGTCCATAAATGTGTGGGTTTATTTCTGGGCTCTTGATTCTGTTCCATTGATCTGTGTGTCTGTTTTTGTGCCAGTACCATGCTGTTTTGGTTACTATGGCTTTGTAGTATAATTTGAAATCTGGGAGTGTGATACCTCCAGCTTTGTTCTTTTTGCTCAGGAATCCTTTGGCTATTTGGGGTCTTTTGTTGTTCCATATAAATGTTAGGATTCTTTGTTCTGTTTCTGTGAAAAATGTTGTTGGAATTTTGATAGGGATTGCATTGAATCTATAGATTGCTTTAGGAAGTATGGACATTTTAACGATGTTAATTCTTCCAATCCAAGAGCACGGAATATCTTTCCATTTCTTTGTGTCTTCTTCGATTTCTTTCAACAATGTTTTATAGTTTTCGGTGTACAGATCTTTCACCTCTTTGGCTAAGTTTATTCCTAGGTATTTTATTCTTTTTGTTGCAATAGTAAATGGGATTGTATTCTTACTTTCTGCTACTTCATTGTTAGTGTATAGAAACGCAACTGATTTTGTACGTTGATTTTGTATCCCACGACTTGACTGTATTCCTTTATTGTTTCTAAAATTTTTTTAGTGGATTCTTTAGGGTTTTCTATATATAAAATTATGTTGTCTGCGAAGAGTGACAGTTTCACTTCTTCTTTTTCAATGTGGATCCCTTTTATTTCGTTTTCTTGCCTGATTGCTCTGGCTAAGACTTCCAATACTATGTTAAATAAGGGTGGTGACAGTGGGCATCCTTGTCTGGTTCCTGTTCTCAGAGGGATAGCTTTCAGTTTTTCTCTGTTGCAAATGATATTTGCTGTGGGTTTGTCATATATGGCCTTATTATGTTGAGGTATTTTCCTTCTATACCCACTTTGTTTAGAGATTTTATCATAAATGGATGCTGTATCTTGTTAAATGCTTTCTCTGCATCTATTGAAATGATCATGTGATTTTTATTCTTCATTTCCTTAATTTGGTGTATCACGTTGTTAGATTTGCGGATGTTGAACCATCCCTGAATCCCTGGAATGAAACCCACTTGGTCATGATGTATGATCTTTTTAATGTATTGTTGTATTAGATTTGCTAGTATTTTGCTGAGTATTTTTACATTGATGTTCATCAGTGATATTGGCCTGTAATTTTCTTTTTTTGTGTTGTCCTTGTCTGGTTTTGGTATCAGGATAATGCTGGCTTCATAGAATGAGTTAGGATGCCTCCCCTCCTCTTCAATTTTTTGGAAGAGTTTGAGAAAAATAGGTATTAAGTCTTCTTTGAATGTTTGGTAGAATTCACCAGGGATGCCGTCTGGTCCTGGACTTTTATTTTTTGGGAGGTTTTTGATTGCTGTTTTGATCTCCTTACTGGTGATTGGTCTATTCAAATTCTCTACGTCTTCTTGGTCCAGTTTTGGAAGGTTGTATGTTTCTAAGAATTTATCCATTTCTTCTATATTATCCAATTTGTTGGCGTATAGCTTTGCATAGTATTCTCTTACTATCTTTTGTATTTCTGAGGTGTCCGTTGTAATCTTTCCTCTTTCATTTCTGATTTAATTTATTTGAGCCTTCTCTCTTTTTTTCTTGGTGAGTCTAGCTAAGGGTTTGTCAATTTTCTTTATCTTTTCAAAGAACCACCTCTTGGTTTCATTAACTTTTCTATTGTTTTTTAGTCTCTATTTTATTTATTTCTGCTCTTATTTTTATTATTTCCTTCCTTCTGCTGATTTTGGGCTTTGTTTGTTGTTCTTTTTCCAGTACCTTTAGATGTGCTTTTAGATTGCTTATTTGGGATTTTTCTTCTTTGTTGAGGTAAGCCTAAATTGCTATAAACTTCCCTCCTAGAACCGCTTTTGCTATATCCCACAGATTTTGGCATGTTGTATTTTCATTTTCATTTGTCTCCAGGAATTTTTGATTTCTCCTTTGATTTCTTCATTAACCCAATCATTGTTCAGTAGCATTTTGTTTAATCTCCACATTTTTGTGGGTTTTCTAGGTTTTTTTCCAGTAGTTGATTTCTAGTTTCATACTTTTTTTTTTTTGAGGAAGATTAGCCCTGAGCTAACTACTGCCAATTCTCCTCCTCTTGCTGAGGAAGACTCGCCCTGAGCTAACATCTGTACCCATCTTCCTCTACTTTATACGTGGGACGCCTACCACAGCATGGCTTTTGCCAAGTGTTGCCATGTCTGCACCCGGGATCTTAACTTGTGCACCCTGGGTCACCGAGAAGCAGAACGCGCAAACTTAACCACTGCACTGCTGGGCAGGCCCCTAGTTTCATACCTTTGTGGTCAGAAAAGATGCATGGTCTTATTTCGACAGTCTTAAATTTATTGAGACTTGTTTTGTGGCCTAATATGTTATCAGTCTTGAAGAATGTTCCATGTGCATTTGAAAAGAATGTGTAATCTGTGGGTTTTGGATGGAATGTTCTATATATATCCACTAAGTCCATCTGGTCTAATGTGTCCTTTAAGGCCAGTGTTTCCTTATTGATCTTCTGTTTGGATGATCTATCCATTGGTGTAAGAGGATTGTTAAAGTCCGCTAATGTTATTGTGTTGCTGTCTATTTCTCCTTTTATATCTGTTAATAATTGCTTTATATATTTATGTGCTCCTATGTTGGGTGAACAGATATTTACAAGTGTTATATTTTCCTGTTGGATTGTTCCCTTTATCATTATGTAGTGCTCATCTTTGTCTCTTATTACAGTTTTGTTTAAAAGTCTATTTTGTCTGATATAAGTACTGCTAGCCCTGCTTTCTTTTCTTTGCCATTTGCATGGAATATTTTTCTCCATCCTTTCACTTTAAGTTTGCGAGTGTCTCTTGTATGCAGCATATACATGGGGCTTGTCTTTTTATCCAATTGACCACCCTATGGCATTTGATTGGAGCATTTAGTCCATTGAGGTTTAAGGGAGCTATTGATAAATATGTATTTATTGCCATTTTACTTTTTTTTCTGGGTGTCTTAGTAGTTCTTCTCTGTTCCTTTCTTATTCTCTTGCTCTCTTCCCTTGTGGTTTGATGGCTATGTTTAGTAATACGTTTGATTTCTTTTGTCTTACATTTTTGCTTACTTATTATAGGTTTCTGATTTGTGATTACTGTGAGGATCCTATTTAATATTTTATGTATATAATAGTCTATATTGAGTTGATAGACTCTTTAGCTTGACGTCTTTCTAAAAGCTCTACTTTTTCACTCCCCTCCTCCCACATTTTATGTTTTTGAAATCATATGTAGTTTCCTGTTTAGTGTGTGTTTATCATTACCCTCTTATCATTGAAGTAGGTGATTTTAGTACATTTGTCTTTTAACCTTCATGTTATCTTCACAGGTAGTTGATCTGCTGCCTTATTATATTTTTACCTTTACAAGTATTTATTGCCTGGGTCTTTTTTGGTTTTTTGATAATGTTTTTTAATCTCTATTTGTGTTCATTGATTTCCCACTCAATAAGTCCCTTCAGCATTTCTTGTAGAACTGGTTTCTTGGTGATAAATTCCTTTAATGTTTGCTTGTCTGGGAAGCTCTTTAGCTCTCCTTCCATTCTGAATGACAACTTTGATGGATAGACTATTCTTGGCTGTAGATTTCTTCCTTTTAGCACTTTAAATATGTCGTGCCATGCTCTTCTCGCCTGTAGGGTCTCTGCTGAGAAGTCCACCGATAGCCTTATGGGCTCCCCTTTGTATGTCACTTGTGGCCTTTCTCTTGCTGCTTTTAGAACTCTCTCTTTATCTTTAATTTTGGACAGTTTAATTATAATATGTCTTGGTGTGGGCCTCTTTGGGCTTATCTTCTATGGAGCTCTCTGTGCTTCCTGTACTTGAATGTCTGTTTTCTTCCTTAGGTTAGGAAAATTTTCATTTATTATTTCTTCAAATAAATTTTCTGCCCCTTTGTCTCTCTCTTCTCCTGGGACACCTATAATCCTATTGTTAGTATGCTTGATATTGTCCCAGAGTTCCCTTAGAGTTTTCTCATTTTGTCTAATTCTCTTTTCTTTTTTCTGTTCAGCTTGGGTGATTTCCTCTAGTCTTTTCTCTAGCTCGCTGATCCATTCTTCCGTATCCTCTACTCTGCTATTGAGTCCCTCTAATGAATTTTTATTTCCAGTATTGTATTCTTCATTTCTGATTGGTTTCTTTTTATATCTTCCAGTTCTTTGCTGATGAGCTCACTGTGTTCATCCAGTCTTCTCTCAATATCTGTGAACATCGTCATGATATTTTGTTTGGACTCTTTGTCAGGTAGGTCACTTGTTTCTGTTTCATTTAGTGCTTTTTCTGGGATTTTGTCCTGTTCCCTTGCTTGGAAAATATTCCTTTGTCTCCTCATTATTCCTCTTTTTCTGTGCTTATTTCTATGTATTTGGTGAGTTGGCTATGTCTTCTGATCTTGGAGACGTGGCCTCATGTATAAGATGCCTTATGAGGCCCAGCAGTATGCTTCCCTCTGGTCACTAATTCAAATGATCCTGGAGTGACCCCTTTGTGGGCTACTTGTATCTTTCTTCTGTGGCAGGGTTGTTCTTACTACAGGTACCCAGGGAGTCTAGTCTTTCCTTCCCTGACCAGCTGTTTGTAAATCCAGTTTGGGGAGCCTCAGCACCATTGGCTACAAAGTCTATCAGCACACTCCTATTGCGGTTTTCCTCTTAATTGGGTTGGTACCCAGTGTGGCTGGTTGCTAGGCTCAGGGGCTTACAGTTGTGATAGGCCTCAGGCCCACAAGGCTGTTTTCAGTTTTGTTAGGAGTGCAGCTGAGTGGGGCTGGCCCTAGGCACAGGGACACTCAATTGTTTCAGGCTTTGGAAGGTGGGGCTGATCCTTTTTATGGCTATTTGTGAAGCACAGGTCTTCTGCCGCTGATAAGCCTCACCCCCCACAGGACCACACACATTGTCAACACAGTCCTAGTCCTTGTACACTTCTCAACCCCCTGGAGCATACCCTGACACCACACTGCAGAGGCCCCCATCTCTCCCCCAATGCCTCCCACAGTTCACCTGGTCCTGACACAAGCCCTGCCCCACAGAGGTGGACACACTTGCCTGCCTGTAGATGGTCAAGGCACCCAGTCAATGCAGGCTGAAAAGTAGCCTGAGGGCTTGCTGTTAGGTGGGGCCGGTCCCTGGGGCAGCTGCCTGCCCTGGCTGAACTGGATTAAATCTGTGTTCTAGTGGGTGTGGCAGACCCCTGGGCTAACAGGCCAAGTGAAGAACCTCAATGGCGCCCCCTGGGGTCTGTGTCAGCACACCTGGATCAGGTCAGAACAATGGCCCCCACCAATGTCTCAGTCTCCTGAGAGGTCCATTCTCTCACCAAGATACCCCTAGAACCCAGCAGCTGAGTCTCATTTCACCAAAGGACTGTCAGCCTTCTCTCTGGTGATTTTAGGTTGCTGCAATGAGTGAGTTTGTGCGTGGACCCTTTAAGACCTGGGTCTTTTGACTTTTGGCCAATAGCTTTTCTGGGGCTATCCTCGCTGCAGTTAATAGCCAGCAAAGCCAGACACTAAGACCCTCGTCTCAGTTGGGCTGAGTCTGAAGTACACTTATAGCAGTTTCAGCCCTGCTCTGGACCTCACTCCTCCAGGGAGGGCTGGGTACCTTAGGGTACCCGCCTGGCCAGCGGAGAAGCTCTGCTGCTCCCAAAGGTGGCTTTTTTCCTCTCCAGCAGGAATTTCTGTCCCTTCTGCCTTAGTCAGGACTGTCCCATGTTGTGGGGGTTCTTTTTATCCAGTTTTCAGTTTTCAATCTGGCATAATTTTTCCAAAAATAGTTGTAACCTGGTTGTGTTTGTGGGAGAAGATGAGTTCAGAGTCTGCTTATGCCACCATCTTACTGAGATCCAAAACTGCCGCCTTATATACTGTCTTCAGCTAAGACAAAGGAGGATTTTTGCAGTAGTGGTTTCGGACTTCAAAGGCGAGGAAGGCAATTTGCATGGAGATGGAGATGAAAATATTTGATAAACAAGTATTTGCTGGGCCATCTACAGACAATAGGATCCAAAAGGGATATTTTGATAAAATGGACCTTGCGAGATGTCTTTCTGTCTGCCACATCTAGAATTATCTGTGGTTATAGCTCCTTCCTGGGATAGGCCCTTCTACCTAAAATTATTTTAGGCAGTTAGGGGAAGGTCAAAGTTTCTTTCAGAGTCTTTTGTCCTAAAAACATAGTCAAACCAAAGAGACATATTTTGGGATGGTAAAATTCTGATCCTCTACACGGCCATTCCTGATCTGGTCACCAAACCATCCATCTCTCTTCTATACAACCCCAATAAATTAGGGATTCAAATGGGCCAGGCCCTAATAACGGGTGTTCCAGTGTAATTTAGTATCCTGCATAATCTCTGCAGTATCTATACTTTTATAATCTTTGTTTAGTTGTCCTTAAATACCTGACAAGAGTGGCAGATAGTAGACATTGGTAGAAAGCACAAGAGTGGTAGAATGAGACTGTACTGGAGTTTTTCTCGTGTCTGTTTCCCTCTGTTACATAATCTGTGAATGAAAAGAATCAAAGGCTCAAATAGTATAGCACTTTGAATTTAAATAAGAATGTTTCTATCTATATGTATCCTAAATTTCTAAAACTTGAAACATTTATAACTACAAAATAAGGTTTGATCATTTATTATGTCCAAATTAGTGAACTCCGGTTGGCCTAATTGCTAGAAATCAGCTTTCTTCTCAATGTATTCCTTTCTTATTTTTTTTTCTTACTGAGAAAGATTGGCCCTGAGCTAACATCTATTGCCAATCTTTCTCCTTTTTTTTTCATCCCCCAAAGCCTCAGTTCATAGGTTTATATTCTAGTTGTAAGTCCTTCTACTTCTTCTATGTGAGCTGCTGACACAGCATGGCTACTCACAGATGAGTGGTGTGGTTCTGCAATTGACAACAGTACCTGGGCTGCCAAAGCAGAGCACACTGCACTTTAACCACTAGGCCATCAGGGCTGGCTCTCCCTCCCTATTTTTTGAGATTCCCCATAAAACAGAGTTGTTAGAAATTTTATGTCTCAGCACTTGTGAACAAATGCAGTTACATGACATGAAGTTTTAAAAATTGCTGTTCTGATGCTTCATGGAGAAGTTTCTAAACGTTAAACCTTAATTGGGAAGTGAGGGGTGGGGTAGGAATGGCTTCCAAAAGGGTATGTGCATGGAATGCTTCTGTGGTCCTTGCTAGCATTACAGATTCTGTGCTTGTCTTTGCTCAACACTAATAAATTCTTCATTGCATGAATCATTACAGTTACCTGTCAGGTTCAAGGAGTCAACATCTTAGGAACATCTTGGAAAATCATATGAGGAAGAAAGAATTACTAAAGAATAGGTGGGGAAGTGACATTATATAGAATCATGTCATTTGAGAAGAACTGAAATAAAAAATCAAATTAAATAAGTCATTAAAAACAAAGCCCAAGAGAATTTTATAGCACAATAATAAAAAAAAGATAATAATATGTTTCAACAAATTAGTTTTTTTGGAAAACCTGCGTTTATCACTGTGTGAAAAGTATTAATAAATCCTCCTAGGGAAAATTAATTTTGCTAAGGAAACATGGGGAATTGTAGTACATGCGAATCTCTTGAAGTGAACCACTAGTGAATGACAATATAATGAGAAAAAAAAAGTTAGTTTCTGAAATCTCAATAAGTAAAGCTTTTTTTCTCTATTTTTTTCCTCCATTTTTTTTTCCACTTTAACAAGGAGTCCCTCAGAAGCACTCTTTTAGATCCCCCCCCCCATTGAATGAAGAGCAAACTAGTCTCTCAAGGAACAGACAGACATGATTTCACAATCTAGGTGAAACTAATTTGACTGGACATTAGTGCTGTGGGCAAACTTCCCCTCAGGACTATGGTGAATTTGCTTTCTTGGGCAAAGTGTCTATTCATAAATGAAATAGACACTACTAGGTGAGCATGTAGAGGTCTGGAAGTTCATATGGAGCAATGGAGAAAGCTGTTTACAAGGCTTCTCCAAATCTATCTTGATTTAAGAAGCTATGACGAATGGAATATTATTCAGTATAACAAGAAATGAGCTATCAAACTATGCATAGACATGGAGGAAACTTTAAATGCATATTACTCAGTGAAATAAGCCAATCTGAAAAGGCTACATTCATATTATTTCAACTATATATATATTCTGGAAAAGGGAAAACTGTGAAAAGAGTAAAAAGATCAGTGTTTGCTGGGGGTTTTGGAGGGAGAGAGGGATGAAGAGGAATGAGTACAGGGGACCGTTAGGGAGGTAAAAATATTCTATATGATACTCTCACAGTAGATACATGTCACATTTGTCAAAACCCCTGGAATATACAATACCAAGAGTGAATCCTAATGTAAACTTTGGTTAAGAATAATGGACTTTAGTCAATAATAATGTATCAATATTAATATTGGCTCATGAGTTGTGACAAATGTACCACACTAATGTAAGATGTAATAGGGGGCACTGGCTGGGGAATCTAGGGAATGTATGGGACTCTCTTTACTTTCTGCTCATTTTTCTGTAAATCTAACACTGCTCTAAAAAATAAAGTCTATTAATTTTAAAATATTATAATAATTTTAGCTGCAAAATAAAAAGCTTTGAAGAACCTGGACTATTCAAATATATGAGTCAGGACAAGCTACACTCTTATTAGCAATAAACCCTCCATCTGGATAAGATATGCCCAAACCTTATCAAAACAATACTAATATGCATTTATAAGGAACACCTTGGGAGGAAATGAACAAAAGGGGGCTCAAGATGAATGAGGGGGATGCATAAAGAAGTGAACACATGTTGAGGAAAGAAAACATACAGAAATAAATCCTTCCAAAGTTTTATAATAGAGAAATTTTAAGAAATGTTTCTTCTTTGCATTTGACTGGCAACATATATCTTGTTTAATCATAAAGACAAAGTTTAGAAGGTAGCATGAGGAAAACGCATAGTTAAGCTATAGTAATAGGGTTATGGTAGAACAATTTCCTTTTTAAAAATGACTTCTTTCAGTGTTATGTTTTTATATCATTTATTATTAGAAGTTATTTATGCTCATAGCTGAAAATTTGGAAAAGAACATTATAGAAAACATTTACCTCCTATGATAATTTTACCCAAATATAATCAATATCAACATTTGGTATATTTCCTTTGAATCTCCTTTTTCATTTATTCTTCGTTTATTCATTTATGTTTTCTCAATATTTTAAAAAATTTTGGCTATCCCCCTGTATTAGTTTCTTAGAGCTGCAGTTACAACTTGTTGCAAACTTGGAGGCTTAAAACAAGAGGAATTTTTGGTCTCACCATTCTGGAGGCCAGGAGTTTGAAATCAAGGTTTCTGCAGGCCTGTGCTCCCTCTGGGCCTTTAGAGGAGAATTCCTTCCTTGACTCTCCCATTTTCTGCTGGCTCCTGGGATTCCTTATCTTGTGGCCACTTAACTCCAATCTCTGCCTGCCTTTTCACATAGTCTTCTCCCCTTCCCCCATGTGTCTGTCCTCTGTGTATCTCTAATAAGAACACTGGTCATTGGATTTAGGGTCCATCTGGATAAGCCAGATGACCTCATCTTGAGATCCTTAATGACATCTGCAAAAATCCTTTCCCCAAATAAATTCACATTCCCAGGTTCTAGAAGTGTGGATGTGGGCATATCTTTTGCGGGGCTACCATTCAATCCACTATACTACTAATATTGAAAGTTACTGGGTGAAAGAGTTTGATTTTTTTAATGTTAAGATTCCTGCTATAATATATCTCACTGGTTCTAAGTTGCTCACATTTTCCTTTTCGTCATCTCTCCAGTTCACGTGCACTTTACACATAATGGCATATCTTGTTGCTAGTTTGTTTTCTTTTTTAGTGGTACTTAAAATTATGCTGTACCTTATACTCAGATTAGATGGACTTTTAAAAAAAACACTTTATTGGGGTATGATTGATATGTAAAAGCTGTACATATTTAATGTATCCAACTCAATGAGTTTGGGGATAAGTATACACCTGTGAAACTATCACCACCATCAGTCCATAAAGATATCTATCACCTTCCAAAATTTCCTCCTGCCCCCTTTATAATTATTATTTCATGTGTGTGGTAAGAACACTTAACACAAGATCTTCCCTCTTAGCAAATTCCAAGTATATTATACAGTATTTTTAGTTATAGGCATTCTGCTATATAGTGAATTTCCAGAACTTATTTATCTTGCATAACTGAGACTGTACTCTTTGACTATCATCTCCCCATTTTCCCCTCCACCCAGCCCCTGGTGACTGCCATTCTACTTTCTGCTTGTATGAGTTTGACTATTTTATGTTCCATATATGGGTGAGGTCATACTGTATTTCTCTTTCTCACTCTGGCTTATTTCACATAACATAATGTCCTCTAAGTCCATCCATGTTGTTGCAAATGGCAGAATTTCCTTCTTTTTTAAGACTGAATAATATTACATTATATGTATATACCACGTTTTCTTTATCCATTCATCTGTCAATGGACGTTTAGGTTGGTTCCATATCTTGGCTATTGTGAATAACACTGCAATGAACATGGGGCTGCAGATATCTCTTTGAGATCCTGATTTCAATTCCTTTAGATAAATACCCAGACGTTGGATTCCTGGGTCATATGGTAGTTCTATTTTTTAACTTTTTGAGGAACTCTGTATTGTTTTCCATATGGGTGTACCAATTTATATTCCCAGCATCTGTGTACCAGGATTCCCTTTTCTCCATGTCCTCGCCAACACTTGTCTTTTGTTTTATTAATACTGGCCATCCTAACAGTGTGAGGTGATATGTCATTGTGGTTTTGATTTACATTTCTCTGATAATTAGTGAAGCTGAGCACCTTTTCATATAAATGTTGGCCATTTGTATGTCTTTTTTGGAGAAATGTCTGTTCTCACTCATTACCAATTTTTTAATCGGATTCTTTGGTTTTTTGCTATTAAGTTGAATGAATTCCTTGTATATTTTGTACATTAACTCATCAGAAATATGATTTGCAAATACTTTCTCCCATTTCATAGGTTGCTTTTTCATTTTGTTGATGGTTTCCTTTGCTGTGCAGAGCTTTTTAATTTGATACAGTACCACTTATTTATTTATGTTACCTATGTTTTGGTGTCACATATATATCCAACAAATCATTGCAAAGACCAACATAAGCGAGCATTCCCCTACATTTTCTTCTAGGAGTTTTACAGTTTGAGGTCTTACATTTAAGTCTTTAATCCATTTTGACTTGAATTTTGTGATTGGTGTAAGATAAAGGTCCAATTTCATTCTTTTGCATGTGAATATCCAGTTTTTCCAACACCATTCATTAAGGGGAGCATCCTTTCCCCTCTGTGTGTTCTTGGTGTCCTTGTTGAAGATGTAAGTCACTGTATATGGGTAGGTTTGTATCTGGGCTCTCTATTCTATTCCATTGGTTGATGTGTCTGTTTTCATGACAGTACCACACTGTTTTGATTACTATAGCTTTGCAATACGATTTGAAATCAGGAAGTGTGATGCCTCCTGTTTGTTTGCTTTAATTAAATGCCTATGACAATCCTATGATTTTGGTGCTTTTTTTCATGGCTTTTTTGGGGGGGGCGGGGGAGATTGGCCCTGAGCTAACATCTGTTGCCAATCTTCCTCTTTTTTTTTCCTTCCCCAAAGCCTCCCCAGTACATAGTTGTACATCCTAGTTGTAGGTCATTCTAGTTATTCTCTGTGGAATGCTGCCACAGCATGGCTTAATGAGCAGTGAGGAGGTCTGCGCCCAGCATCTGAACCAGCAAACCCTGGAGGCAGAGTGCGCAAACTTAATCACTCGGTAACAGGGCCAGCCCCTCCTATTTGTTTTCCTTGCTCTTTTTCTTTGGCTATTCTGGATCTTTTGTGGTTCCTTATAAATTTTAGGATTTTTTTTTCTATTTCTGTGAAAAATACCATTGGAATTTTGAGAAGAAATGTATTGAATCAATTGTAGATTGCTTTGGGTAGTATGGACCAAATAGCTTTGAGAAAAAGTTGTATCAATTTATATTAGTATCAATAATTTGAGAACAGTTTTCAAATATGGAGTAATTTTTAACTGCTCAGTAGAACTGGTAAGCCATAGTTTTCATCTGCATTTATTTGTTTATTTTGACTACTTGCTAACCTTTTATTTTTGTCATTTTCCCTTTTCTATTAAAAGATTAGTGTTTTGTTTTAAATGTGTTAATAATAAGCAGGACATTGAATATCTACCAAGTGCTTGTCAAGTACCACCCCGTGCAAAGCAGACATTATTTTGGTTATTTTCTTCATGAGGTAACTGATTTGTAGGGGTGATTTATATATTTTCTAAAAATTTTAACTTTATTAGTCTTTGAGAAATGTTTTCTGGATTTTTTCTAGTTTGAGAACTGCCTTTTCCATTTGTTTATATTTCTTAACATTCCAACATGTTTTTTGTTTTTTGTTTGTTGAATGTGGTCACTGTTACTGATTTTTTTCTGTAAACATTATGCTTTGGAAGACCTTCCCCACCCCCAAGATCCATTAAATATTTATTTCTATTTTTGTCATGTCTTTTTATAATTTGCTTCTAATATTCATCTCTTTGGTTGGTTTAGAATTTTGTTGTCATTATCGTTCCCCTGTCCTGGGTTAGGAGTTTTCCCAAATACCTGCTTTGCCCAATACCATTTAAAAAATTATTTGTCTTTTACTTACTGGCTTGTGATGTTTACTTTATACTATACTAGGTTTTACACATGCAGGGTTTCTTCCTAGATTTTGCGGCTCTTCTCATTATCTCTGTGATGTGCGTATAGCAGCAATACATTATTAATCACTGCAGCTTTAAAATGTAGTTAGCATTTTGTAGGACAAGTCTCTCCCAAGCATTTTCTCCATCTTCGTCCATTCCCACACAACCTCTCATTACCCTTTTTCAGAATTTCTTTGGTATTCTTAATTGATCATCCAAATAGATATATTTTAAAATATTTTTTCAAGTTCTGCCTTCATTCAAAATCTTTTCATCTTTTGACTGAACTTTGGTTAAATTCTTAAAATGATTTTGGACATTGGTCTGTACAATAGTTCCTGTTCTCATCTAAGTTATTTTAAAATTGATTTGATAATGGCTTAAGAGTATGATAAAAAATATATAATTAATAATTTTTGTAGCCAAATTTATTTGTTTTTTGTTCAAAATATTTTTTATTGAATATCTATTATGTGGCAGCCACTGTTTTGGTTACTAGGAACAAAAACTTGAATAAGACAATTATGTGTCTGCCCTGTAGTATTACATTCAAATTGGGGAAAATTATAGTAAATATGTTAATAAATACATATAATTTCAGGATGTGATCAGTGCTGTGAATAAAAATAAAGCTGAGTAAGGGGCTAGGCAGTGAATTAGGGTGAGTGTTATCTTATAAAGGATGGCTGGGAAAATCCCCTCTGAGGAGCTGATATCTGACTGCAGAGAGCAGTGAGGGACAGAGGAGAATCTGGAGGAAGCATTTTTCCAGGCAGAGAGAATGGCAGGTACAAGGACTCTGAGGAGGGGCTGAATATGGTAGGGTCAAGGAATGGCACTGCTGCCCGAGTAGCTGGAGTGGAGGGCACAAGACAGAGTGGTCAGTGTGAGAGGGCTAGAGAGATAAGTGGGGCCAGGTCTTTTATAGCCTTAAGTGTTACAAAAAGGAGTTTGGATGGACAGGGAGCCATTGGAGGGTTCGAGTAGGAAATGAACATGATCTAAATTGTATTTTTAAAGATTCCTTTGGCTTCTGGGTGGAGAAGAGAAACCAGCTAGAAGTCTCTAGCTTAAATTCAGATAAGAGATGATGACGGCCCGGGCCCAGGTTGCAGCACTGTGGTGATGAGAAGTGATCAGATTCCATATAGGAATTGCTGCTAGATTATATGTGTGCAGAGGGAGACAGAGAGAGGTAAGAGGGACTCCTAGGTGTGGGGCTGAGGGCCTGTGTAATAGCACCTTTACTTGAAGGGGAATAGCACTAGGCACAGTTTCAACTGGCCATCTCAGTAGAGAGGTCAGTGCCTACTATATGGGTCAGGAACTAAGCAAATATTGCAACTAGAGATATGAATTGGGATGTCATCAACATGTAGATGGCATTTAAAACCAAGGAACTTGATGAGGCCTCCCAGAGAGTGGGTGTAGAGACTGAGCCCTGGTGAAAGGAAGGAAGAGAGAAGGAGCAGGGAGAGAGGATGCATCAGGGCCAGCCAGTGAAATGGGGAGAAAGCCAGGAGGCAGTGATACATTGAGAGGTGACTAGGACAAGGTTATGGGGAGGAGGGAGTGCTCAATTGTGTAAATGTGTTGGGAAGTCCAGTAAGGTGAGGACCATGAATGGAGCATTGGATTTATGATGCATACCATTGCTACTCTTAACTAGATCGCTTTCCCTAGGGCTGAGCTGTGGGAAGAAAAGCCTACTAGTGAGTGGATTCAGGAAAGAATGGGTGGGAAATAATAGAAAGAGAGAATATAGACAACTCCTTAGAGAAGTGTTGCTATGAAGAGGAGCAGAGAAGTGAGTCTGGAGGTGGATTTAGCATCAAGGGGGCCCTCTGTAGTAGATCTGAGTGCTGATGGCAATGATCCGGGAGAGGGGAAGAGAATATTGCAGGAGATAAAGGGGACACTTGTAGAAGCCAAATCCTTGAGAGACAAGTGTGATGGGATCTTATTACAAGCAGAAAGTTAGGCTTTGGGTAGGAGAAGGAATTTTTATCACACTTTTATTTAAGGGAATGATCTCTATTTTAAGCAGATATGATATGTAGCTTATTCTAAAATGCAGACTGTCTCATTGCTCATTCAGGTGTTTATAATGATATGCAGGTAGTCTTTGAATGTAAAAGTAATGCATTAATTGGCAAACTTGCAAACTTTCTATGACGGCATTGTTTGAATTACCTTATTTGCAAACATAAAAATGAAAAAAAAATAAATCCTTCAAATCAACCTCTTAAATGCAATTTGTTCTGTTCAACTGAGGTCTCCAGGCATCTGCTTAGTATTCGGTGTACATTTTCCATCTTCAGTGGACACTTTTATTTTATGATTATCCTCTGCTTGAATTTGCTACTGTACTGCAGGGGGAACCTATAGGGAGACAAATAACAGATTGCTGCATTTTGTGGAAAGCCTCAGGCCTGAAGTTACCAGCCTGCAGGGGCATGAGCTCTGCATCCCTGGAAACCAGGTGCCGGGGAATGGTGCCCCTCCACACAGGCACTGCTCCTTCCAAAGTATGGAGTTTTCAAATTTTCTTCTTTTTTTTTAATGAGCACATGCTTAAAAAACTGAAGATTACCAGGGATTTTCTTCTTATATTAGCACTTCCAGCTTGTGGTGGTCTGTGGCCTACCAGAATTTAAATGAGGATGGGTGGGAGGGGTGGGAGCAGAATAGAGTTACTAATAGAATAGTGTTTTCCTCATTAAAATAGATTGTCATGGAATCCAATTCCAGGTAATCTGTCTTGGAATCAGGCAATGTGGGTTGCCTAGAATGATAATGATAATTATTTTCAGAAATTTCATCAGCATAAGTTAATGTGTTTGATGTATCTCTTTTAAGCTTCCCAACACATTTTCTCATTATTAGGAGAAAAGTGAGTGAAAGTGACACCTGATTCACTTTTTATTTTGCTCTCTGTGACTCTCTTCGTGAAGCTGGTCGGCATATTATCACTCAGATTTAGACTAAGCCTCTAGTTGCTGTCATGAGGATTGATAGCTAAGTATTAGAGGGGACATTTAGCAAATCCCAGCCTCTCAACCACTTCTTTTCTGTGTAAATCACCAGAATTGCTTTCTGATATGATGGCTGTGACCATCTCAACAGGCACTGGTGAGAAATGCATCTACTCTGCCACCCACTGCACAGGGTCTCGTGGATGATGCTGTTCACTATAGCCCAGAGGAGACAAAGAGCCTTCCAGGGCTTCTCTGCTTCCAACACAATCAGCTAGCCTTTGAAAAGCTGAAATCTATGTTTATGAGAGGGTCAAAATATCAGGAGAAGACAGAGAAATGCACAATTATTACAGAATATTCAGAATATTATTACGTAAATGCACAATTACAATTATGCACAAATCTTAAGGTTTTAGCACCTTAAAATAATGAACAGCATTTGTTTGTAGCTATTTTCCCCCGAGGATAACTCTGATGTCCTGGAGACAGGCAGATTTACATTCTGTCTTGGATACACCAGTCCTCCTTCTTCTTGTTTATTATGTCTATTGGAGATGGTACTAGTGCCTGTAGCAGTGGAGCATGCCAAACCTATTGCCAAGATGCATAGATTGGACAACTATTAGCCATTTAGTGTAGTATTGAGCCTGGATGCCAACAGCAAATGGCATATGCAATATGCCAATATGCAATAGCAATAGCAAATGAGTAAAGGTACACACTCATATCCCAAGTAGAATTGTGTGGTTAAAAAGCGTTGTCTTATTGATGTGGTGGTAGGTAAGGAGATCTGAGATTTATTCAGGAAGTACTGGCATTGCCCCTGAACTTCATGCATCTTCTTTCATTTCATTCTCTCAATAATTTCTTCGTACATCTGAATAATCTGTCATATACCAGGCATTAGGTAAAGCTGTCAGATATATCAGTGAGCAAGATGGACATACTGCCTGCATACTCACAGCCTGCAGTCTGGTGAAATACACAATGATGAAGAATTAATACCACTGATTGCTTGATTCTTATTTTACAGGCATTGCAGTAAGAATTTAATTCATCTCCACTTTACAAATGACAGAATTAAGGCTTATGGAGGTGAAATAACTTGTAAGATTGAACCTAGGTCTTTCTGTCTCCTTCAAGGACACTGAATCCCAGTTTTCTAGTTAACAGCTATGTGATTCTGAGAAAGTTGCTTCATCTTTCTGAGTTTCCTGAGATGATGAATGAGGACAATAAGATCCCTTCCAGCCATATGGAGCTTGCATTTCACCCATTCTACATCTTACCTGTGGTTAGATGCTCCCCATCCTTCGTGTCTCCTTTTAGTCATCACTTCTCAAAAAAGGCTTCCTTGACTGCCTTCTCTACCCCCCAAGAATCTTTTGAGTGAATATGTTCTATTATGCCCTTGTAGTATTCTCTTCTCATAATACTAACTCCCTGCAGTGTAGCTGCCTATTTACTTTCTTTAATGCAGAAAAGATGGAGAGGGTGGACTGAGGAGTCAGCTATGTTTCATCAAGTTTTGCTATATATAGGTAATAAGTTCAATGCACCCTCTGCTACATTTCCAAACTGTGCCACATCTGTCTTGATTCTACCATTTTGTGAGGATAAAAGAGCAGGTCTGTTTTAGTCTGTCTGGTATTAGGTAAGATGGCCTTTGAGTGAAAGCTCAGTGAAGAAAAGTAGTTAGCATGAAGCCAGAGCAGTGGCTAGAGAGGCAAGGCAGGGCAGGGCAAGGTTGCCAGTGGCGGGCAAGACTTTACAGGGAAGTGCAAAGAGCTCTCCACTCCTGCCCAGTGCTTCACACCTACTGGCACATTCATTCAACACCTCAGTCCGCAGACTGATATATTTTTGATGAGGGAAAAGTTAGGGAAATCCTGGAGAGTCAAAACAGACAGAAGACACAGTTCTTCTATCCTGAATCAATGGGACTATTTGGGCCATAGCTTTGCCTTCCTGCAACCACGGTCCAGTCTGGTGCAAATCAATATTTGTTGATGCATAATTTCATGGAGCAGGCTTGTGTTTTCTATAGCAAGGTTGTCTTTTAATAAGATGACCAAGCACGAATTTATAAGGCAAACAAATGAAATAAAACCTTCCAGATGACCACTGGAAATGTTCCTTTTTTTTTTTAAACTCCAATACAGACCTTTCAGTGAAATGGCCTGACAGTTTTATGCGTTCCTTCCTGTTTAGCATGGCAGTGAGGGATGGAATTTGGGCTTGTTCTGTCTGAATTTAGGCCCACCATGACCTGTTGAAGTCACTTTCTCAAAATAAAGACAGACTTATATAATAAACTCTTAAAAATCATCCTAAACTAGGAACTTCATAGCATTTTTCTTTTCACCTGTGATTTTTTTTAAACTTATAGATTATAAAAATTTAAAACCAATGAATTACAACTGCTATGCTGTCCAGAACATGGATTATCCTAAAAATATGTAAAAATGTATTATAACCTATTTGAACTGGGACTGTATGGGGATGAGGGGGTGGGGGGAGCATAGAGCCTCCAGGGAAACTAGAGTCATTAAAGAATAAGATTTAAAGGTTTTTTCTTTTTTTATTATTACTCAGCTAAAGAGAGAATCAAATAAGACTTTTCCCCCCTGGAGTGTGCTGAACTTAACCACTAGGCCACCGGGGCCAGCCCTCAAATAAGAATATTTTTGAGTGGCCACAGCAAGCCCTGTTATCTGAGAGAGTTCTAGGGGTTTTCAGCTAATTGGATGAATTTTATTGAGGGAGTAGCTTTCCGCTCCTTTTTTTTTTTTTTGGTAGACTGTATTATTTAGAGTAGGTTTAGGCTCACAGAAAAATTGAGCAGAAAGTACACAGAGTTCTCATGTACTTCCTGCTCCCACACATGCACATGCTCCCCCACTATCAACTTCCCCCACCAAAGGGGCACATTTGTTACAATCAGTGAAACTACATTGACACATCATAATCGCCCAAAGTCCGTAATTTACATTAGGGTTCACTCTTGGTAAACCCTAACTCTTGGTGTTGTACATTCTATGGATTTTGACAAATGTATAATGACTTGCATCTATCATTGTAGAATCATACAGAACAGTTTCACTGCCCTAAAAGTCCCCTGTCCTTGTCCTATTCATCCCTCCCTCCCCACTAACTCCTGGCAGCCACTGATCTTTTTACTGTCTCCATAGTTTTGCTTTTCCAGAATGTCATATGGTTGGAATCGTACAGTAGGTAGCCTTTTCAGATTAGCTTCTTCCACTTAGTAATATGCATTTAATGTTCTTCTATTTATTTTCATGGTTTGATAACTCATTTCTTTTTAGCTTTGAATATTATTCCATTGTCTGGATGTACCAGTTTATTTATCCATTCACCTACTGAAGGACGTCTTGGTTGCTTTCAAGTTTCAGTAATTATGAATAAAGCTGCTATAAACATCCACGAGAAGGTTTTTATGTGGTCATAAATTTTTAACTCATTGGGTAAATACCAAGGAGCATGATTGCTGGCTTGTATAATGAGTATGCTTAATTTGTAAAAAACTGCCAAATTGTCTTCCAAAGTGGCTTTACCATTTTGCATTCCTACTAGCAATGAATGAGAATTCCTGTTGCTCCACATCCACAACAGCATGTGGTGCTGTCAGCGTTTTGGATTTTCTCCATTCTGATAGGTGTGTAGTGGTATCTCGTTGTCTTTTTTCCATCCAATTTTGAGAGTTGCCTCTTCAGTTTGGGAGAGAAGCGTGGGGTCCAGATACCAAATCTAACTGAGACTAGAGAAGGGGGAGTTCGCTGTGAGGTTGGAGGAGGCACAGTGGCAATTTCAGTCTAGAAGATGTCCCTGGGCTTGGTGAGTTTTTCTCAAAACTCAGTTTAGAGACCAAGGGACTAAAAGGAAGGTCAATTCTAAGCTATGGGAAAAGTTGGAGAAGCTATGAAAGTTTATAAATACACTGTTTTCCTCCACTTAGTAAGGTTATACATGACTTTAGTTTGTGAAACCTGATGTACGTATTTAGAATTGGCATTACAAAGCACACATTAGCTCTCCACAGTTTTATGTTTGCATCACCAGTGGTCCTTTGCTCACCAGGATCTCAAACTATGTGTTCCCTTACATTTTCGGTGGATTTTATCCACAGGTATCTCAACTGGACTCTTGCTATACCATTCCAGTCACCAGGTGTGATCAGATTAAGAAACTAACCAATGCCATCTCAAAAGAAAAGAAACCAAGGTCAAGGTCTCTCTATAAACTATCCCGAGGTGCACAGTCCCTAGGCTGTCCTTTAATGGCCTTGAGCAAAGTAAAAGTTTCAGGGAAAGAAAGAAGAATGAGGAAGGAAATTTCTCATTTATTCCCTGTCAACATTCCCTCTTTCCTTTGGGCTACAGGCCCCTTTTAGGAAGACAGTCCATTCTTTGGTTCAGTCAAGTGCTTAATAGGCTCAGCTTTGACAGAAAGCTCATTTGTTCTTATACTATAGTATACTTTAAAATTTTGCAATCTTTTTTGCCATTATGCCCATTTATATGATTATACAAACACTCCTCACTTTGCAGGGCACCTTTGTACAGAGATTCATGTATATTGAAACTTTGTCCTTGTTTTACATGGTTCCATGTATCTAAGATTTGATTTGATTTAAGAACTTCATACTTCCTGGGGAAAGTTGTCACCATGAGGCATGATATCCCTCATCTTCACATTTCTACACCAACTCATACTTGCATTCATCCACAGGGGGGAAGTGTCCCTCTTCTCCCATGGACCGCAGCATCACCTGTACTCTGCATCCCACCCTAGGGGAAGAGAGAATCAATATTTCAAAATATCCTCCATTTAACACGTTCAGTGATTCACTACTTTTGTATTCCCTGTGTCTGTCACTTAGTAGGGCTTTACTCTCTTAGTTTTGAAACACTGCTCTCTCCTGCTTTCCTTCCTTCCACAGTGTGTTCTTTTTTCTTTGTTTTGCTAGCTCTTCCTCTGACTACCTCATTTGGAGTAACTCAGGAGTTGGTCACAGGCTGCCATCTTTTCCATCTCTAACCTTTGCCCCTAAGTGATCTCATCAGTTCCCAAGGAAGTGAGCTCTCTTGTGCTGATGACTCCCACATTTACATTGGAGCCTACATCTCTCCCGTGAGCTCTTTACTCTCATGTCCAAATGCCTGCCTGACATTTCCCCTTGGATGTGTCTCAGATTCTCCAATTTAACAGATCCAAAATGGAATTCTGGATTTTTCCCTTTCCATGTCCATTTTCTCAAACCCCTGTTCTTCTCTTCTTCTAAAAAGTACAGTGTTCTATCAAGTTATTCAAGCCAAAAATCTAGGAATCCTTCCTTTCTGATAAACTAGATATTACACACATTAGCAAGCCTTATTGATTCTACCTTGAAAATATATCTGAAACTCTCTTCTTCACCTCCTGTCCACTGCTACTTAGTCCAGGCCTCCACCATCTCTTGCCTCTGACATGTCAACCTCTAACTGGTTTCTCTACTTTCACTCTTGTCCCTCACCCTGAAAAGAGTGCCCCCATCCATTCTTCAAACAGCAACAAAGGGGATCTTCTCAATGATAATCTGATGATGCTTTTCCCTTGCTTTTAAGATCCTACAATGGTTCTCCTTATATTTAATATAATATTTAACCTTCCTTCCATGGCCTAGAATGTCCTTCATTATCTTGCTTACTCCCCCAACTTTACTTCTTTCCACTCTTCCCCTCACTTGGTTTGCTCAAAAACCACTGCCATTATGAAGAAGAAAAGAAGGAAGGAGGGAGGGAGCCAGGGAGGGAGGGAGGGAGAGCAAGGAAGGAAGGACTATTAGAATTTTATGATGAGGAACTGAGGCCTAAGGAAACACAGTTAGTAAATGGCAATAAGTAAATGAGTAAGTAAACACAGTAAGTAAATGAGACATTCCCTCAGCTCTGTTTTATTCTCTAGAGTGATCCTCTTTGCACTGCTTTATTTGGTGTAATATAAGGCAAATACAAAAACAAAACAAAATAAAACCTCTGTAATGTATAAGATCTAGAGTGTTTTTGAGAAATTAATGTGATTTGACAATGGAGAATTAATTCTGAATTCAGATGGGCCTATCATTTACTCACTGCAACTGTGAGCATGCTTTGAGCCTCAATTTCTTCATCTATAAAACTGACATAATAAACCTACTTCATGGTGTGGTGTAATAATAAAATGATAATGCATTTGCATGCTTAACATGTTGTAGTACTCAAAATCTGCTAGTTCCCCTCTGCCCTCTGTTTGTTTATGTGTGTTTCAGGTGTTGGCCGGCCATCATAAAATCAATGACTTTCCTTGTCCAGTGATAACAGCCACAACACCCCCATTACTGTCACAACCGCCATCACCTTTCAGTGAGTACCTGCTCTGCTCCAGGCTCTGTAAGGGATGCTTTACATACGTCACTTCCTTTAGCCTCCCAACACCTGAGTCTGTGTTTCCTGGAAACTTCGGCAAGGTGTTTCTTCAAGAAAATGTTTCCATAGGCAAGCACATTTCATAAGTGTAGAAAATTATATGTTCCTTGTGGAAAGTTGTAATATGTAACTTTAACTAGAAAATTAAAGATCTTGGGTAGTCTTGTATTAAACAATGTTTCATTAACTTACATATCACTATGGAAATCATCTCTCCATGAGGAGTGTCTTTGTTTGTTTGTTTGATGTTTGTGCTTAGCGACTGCTTACATTCTGCAGCCCGAATGTTCTTTGGGACACATATTTTGACTCTGTGCGCTGGAGTTCTGTTAATGCTGCTTAAGATCAAATGAAAGTTTGATAAAATTTTGCTTTCCAGACAACATTATCTTTTTAAATATTTTCACCATTGGGAATTATTCATTGTTATCTTCTCTATTCGTTTGCTACTATGATGGGTTCGATTTCTTCTGCTGTGAAATCTATTTCCTCCTTCCCTCTTCACAGATCATTCTGCTGGTCATTATAAAAGTCACCATTTCTACAGAGTGTAGAAAAAAAGGAAAATTTGAGAGAGAGAGAGAGAGGTTAATCTGTATAGAATTTGGGGAGAAAACTTTGGGAGACAGTGACTTTTAATCTAAACTATTATATTAAATTAAATAGATTTATTTTCATTAGAATTTTAAGCTATTGCATCAAGTGTGAAAATAGCAATGATTTATAGAGCATTAATGTTTTGTTCAAAACTTATTTTTCCTTATGATATAATTTTAATTTTCTTTACAAAATTTGTTCAATTTCATACATGATATAATCATATCTCAAGGCAGGAATTGCGAGGGTTAAAATGAAAGGGAATGATAAAATAATATAGCTTTTTAGGAGCTCCTTAGGACAGGGATCTTGTCCTATTTGTATTTGAATAGAGAAAAGCCATGACAGTGTCTGACTCAGAGTAGGTATTCAATAAATATTTAATAAATAAATGAACTTCTACACCATTAAAATAGGGTCATAAGTCCTAAAACCACAGCTGGCACATAAATCTGCTGCCTAAATCTCCTTGATAAGTACTCTAACGCCCCAATTTCTCATCTCTTTTAGAACTAAGGTTGGGTTCTTCTAGATTCAGTTGGTACAATAAAGAGTGTCCAAAGGTAGTCATTTAAATTATTATGCTTTTTATCTTTTTAAAAAAGATCAGAATTTTGTTCTGACAATTTTTGGAAGGATGGCTGTTATTAGGCAGATTTGAACAATTGTTACTCTTGTATAGATATCAAAATATTGTGAAATAGACTCCTGTTTGTTCAGGCTGCTATAACAAAAATACTGTGTAGACTGGATGTCTTAAACAACAAACATTGATTTCTCACAGTTCTGGAGGCTGGGAAGTCCAAGATCAAGGTACCAGCTGATTTGGTGCCTGGTGAGAGTCAGCTTCCTGGTTCATAGACTGTCGTCGTCTCACTGTAACCTCACATGGTGGAAAGAGCAATCCCTCATGACCTAAGCACCTCCCCAAGGCCCATCTCCTGATACCATCTCATACTGGATTAGGCTTCAACATAAGAATTCAGGGGAATTCAATACACAAACATTCAATCCAAAGCAAGACATTTTTATTTTATTATTAGAGACAAAACTCTTCCATATTTCCTTCATGTTTTCTTCTTGGGGTTCTTTACTTTGTTCTTCTTGTTTCTTTATCTAGTCTTATGATTACATAGGTGCTAAGATTTCTTTTGTCCATACTTTCCAGGAGCTATGAAACAGAATGGCTGAATTAAGAAAATACTAGACAATATGTTCAAAGAAGATAATTTAATTCCTTAGGAAAAACATATGAGTTAAGTTACTTTTATAACTGTGCAAAGTAGTAGATTTGGGGGAATTTTGGTAAGCCCAGGCAGAGGTATGATTCAGCCACACCTGGGTAGTGACTTTGCTTTCTCTCCATGATGAAGTTATACCTTTTTGGTGCTAAATTTAGTTCAAGAATGAGGTGAGGGGACTGGTTTCAGTAAACAAAATAATATGACTGTTAATGGAAAAGTTTTTCCAAGTGCAACTATAAAAGGGAATGGTATGATACTATTTTGCTAGAAAATCTAAATAGCAATTGCATGCCCCCTTCAGGAGCAATAGGGGCCAAGGAAAGTGTGTTAAGATATGCTACATCTGCCCTTGCTGCTGAGGTCACCTGGCTCCTGAAAAGACTGACATCTTCAGCTGAATAAATTGGATACTTGGTCTAATGTATGTGTATGGTAGCTGTGGGGGTTGCGTGTTTATGTACATATCTATGGTCTTTTCTCACCAATTTGTGACGTGTGAAACACAGCAAAATGCAATGTGAAAACTAAGTTTAAGAAGAGAATTGTGCAGGGCAATTTATTCCTGCATACGTAAGTATATTAACAAAATGCTCACAAGTCATTATAAGAAATCTATATCATACTAATAATTCAAAAATTTTGACTAAACTGAAGAGTCATAGAATGTAAGGGGTGAATATGTCGTCCCCTTTCAAGCATTAGCTTGCTCACCCCACCACGTGAGTGGAAACCTGACCAGCTGTGGTAGCAGCTCCATTCATTGTTGAGGGTTTGTATGCATTAAAAGTCTTCTTTATGTCAAGCTGCTGTCTATATCTCTACAACTTCCATCACCCTCTGCCCTTTGGGGACACAAAGAACAAATTTAATTTCTGTTCTGTATGGCAGCTGGCCATTCAATTATTCATTCATTCGTTCAACAGACCTTTATTGAGTAGCAACCATATGCAGGCACTGAGAATTCAAAGGTCAAAAATGCCAAACCATGTTCTCAAGAATGTCACAATCTATTACACTGGCCCCTTGAAGTTTCCACTCTACAGGATAAGGACCCTTGTTCCTTTTGTCATTCCTCATATGTCAAGTTCCAGGCTTCCTTCCTACTCTTCTCTTTTGAATGAGTTGGAGCTTATCAAAGTTCCACAAAGTGTGGAGTCCCAAGCTGAAAACCACTCTATAGGAATTGCTTGACCAGAGCAGACAGCACAGACTCTTACATCTCATGTTCTGGATACTCTGATGAGATCATGCAAGCAAACACATTTGTTTGTCAGTCACATTACACGTGACAGCAATGATTTTTTTTTCAATTTATTGAATTAAATCCAAAATTATTATCCTGCCTTGGGCCCTGCCTAACCTACTTCTATTAATTTATCCACCACTACTCCCCAATATGAATTCATTGTATGTTTTCTTTCCTATATATATCTTTGCCACTTTGTTCCCTCTTCCTAGAATACCTCCATGGTGACCTGTTTCACAGCTAAATGTTTTAAAAGGATCATCATTGATGCTTTTTTTGTTCCTGAAACATTCTCAATCTCCCCCTGCCATGTCTAGAAGAGTGCCTGTCAAATTAGTTGAAGGCTTGCTATGGACCATGGCTAGGTATTGAATACCTTATGTGTCATTTGAATATAACTCAGAGTCCACACTCATAATCAATTCATTCTCACAATAACTGTGTGAGAAAACAGATAACTGATAACTTTTATTAATGCAGATAATAAAACCGGGCCCTCCATTGCTTTCTTACTATGCAACTGCTGCTGCTTGTACTGCCTGAGTTTTATAGGAATTATCATACCATATCATGCATGTTGCTACGGAGAACTTTGTTATTTTAACTCCCTATCTGATAGTTCCTCTTAGAGAGCCAACTGTCTCTATTTAGGAAAGCATCCTAACAGGGGAATGCTTTAAGGGAAGATATGAAGGCATACTCTAGAAGAAGCCAGTGAAATAAAAATAAAAAAACTATTTAAAGAGATTAAAGAGAATTGGGGCTTGAGAGGTAAGCAAGAGAGAGAAGAGAAGGTAAAGAAGGCAGAGTATAGTGGGAAAGTGGGAAAATGGGGAAAAGAGACCAAAGAAAAGTGGCCAAAGGACTTTTGAGCACGGGGATCTCTCCAATTCCACAATCAAGTTCTTTGCTGTTTGATTTTGTGGTATAACACTCATTCCCTTATTGCCACAAAGTTTCAGTAAGTCTGCCACCTACCAATGCCTCGTGTGAGCAATGTTTCAGTTGAAATCAAACACAGGGGACTGCACTGAAAATCTAGGCAGTGCAGGGCAGAAGGATGGCGAGGAGATAAGAGAGTTCAGAAAGAACAAGATTATCAGAATCAGGAATTAGCCTCAGAGTACAAACCTCATGTATTTCATCCCATTTTATAGGAACTCTCAAAGGATAGAGTTACCCAGCCAACATGTGGGTTGCATTTACATTTCTGCCTGCCAACTAGACATGAGGCAACTTGAGTGCAAAGACTGTGGTTTCGATTTTGGTGTCCCTCGTGCCTAGCCCTCAGATTTCCTCATTGTCTGCCTTATTTTCAGTTTCAAGTTTCATACTCAGCAGTTTTTGAGCTGTTATTCAAATGTTTATCATTTCCAGGGAAATTTCTCATTTGCTAAATGTCTAAAGTTTAAGATCATATTTTTGAGTGTATTGTTTACACAAATACAGTATGTTTTTCATTAGTAACTGTGAAAAACACCCAAATATGCCATTTCCAATCAATTCTGATTTTCTTGTTAGTTTATGTCACTTTGGTTAACATCAGTATTATTTCTCCTTTTTCACCCACGAGATTCAGACACATGTTTTACACGGAGGTTAACCTGAAATTTCTTCCCATTTAGACCTTCTTAGAAATAATACTGGTTTAGGAAAAACAGCAGTGAAAACCTACTTCACAGGTCAAGTGGTTGTTCATGAATATATCTTCCAGGGTCACAACACATAATTTATTCTCTGTGATCTATTTCACTGTCAACCTAAGTTTATTAAGATTAACTTTGAGAATTAGTTTACTATCTACTTTTGATAGCAGTTAGGATGGCTGTGGTACTCCTGCTGACAATGTAGAAGTGGAATTAATTTCTTCATGTATTTATTATGGTCAGAGATTTTGACTTTAATGTTTGAATAGAAAAAAATAAAATATAGTGAAGGCACTGAATTAGTAAAATGTGTTTAAGATAAGCCAAACTTATCAATACTGCCCATGAGAAAGGATGACAAAATTTGCAATTCATGAATTTATTCCTAGTATCCTTACAGAAATAATTTAAAAATTGTATCTGCATGAATCATCATTATATTTATATCCTACTTAGCAGAATACTAGGTGGTGATCAGATAGTTAGAACAATGGACTATGAATCATGGACACTTAGATTCTGGAAGTGACACTGCAGCTAATCAGCTGAGTGAACTTGAACACCTTGCTAGGTCTTAGTTTGCTCAATTGTAAAATGAGAAGGGGTTTTGCAGTCTTTCTCAGTGCTGATAATATTTATAATTCTCAATGAGAATTTCTCATGGGAATTTAAGTTATTATCTACATTTAAAGACTCTTCATGGCAAGGATTTCACTTAAAGAAAATACTTTTGAGCATACTGATAACATATTGAAGTACTAAGCTAAGAAGTTTTGCTTATTGCAGAAGTAGACTTCATAGTTCCAGCGGCGTGTTATTTTCAGAGGGTCAAATATATCACAACTGCTGGACTTTTAATGCCTTGCCTAGGAAACACAGCATCTTCTAGAAACAGCAATTATTTATTTATTCATTTTAGTTATTTTCACTTTACACTGAAAAGCCAGGCTATAAGTCCAGGGAGAACCGTAGAGAGAACAAAACAAAGCTCCAGAGCAGGCGTCGTTAGAGAGGGCAGGCAGAGACACTGTAATTTATCTTTTGCTTTGGTCCTCCACCACTCCTTCTTCTGTGTGGGGAAATTCTTTTTGGCACCTCACCCATTTTCATTCCAAAATGTCTTATTCTTCTCTTTAGGGTTTAAAGAAAATTATTTCATCCTGTCTGGCCAACTCACAGAGAGTGTTTTCCTAGAATAATTGCCTGAATGGTCACTTCAATGTGGTGTGGATCATTTGGAAAAATCCCTTTAGAAGCTTCCACTGGGAAGGACCCCATTTGTCAAAGACAGAGGACTAAAACAGCCAGTGAATGGAACTCCCAGAAGATCTGTGTCTTCCAGAAGAACAAATAGATAAATTCTGAAGTTTGAGAATGGAGATGGGAGGATAATGGGGTTAGGAATGGGGACACTTGATCTTGAAATACATAATCTGTGATTTAAATAGAAATGTTAGTATGTGAAAGCTTAAAAAGATATTTCAAAATGATGCATTTTGGTGTTCATGTCGTATTCTTCTTTTTCTTTGCTTTTCAAAATTTAGTGGAGTAATCTATTTATATAGGTTATAAACCTTGGTCTTAATGTTTGGAGTGAGGATAAGTCTATGTAGGACTGCTAGATAAAGATGCATTTTACAAATTAGAGTTTAAACATGGAGAGAAGTGATGAGAATGAGGCCTTCATTATGACACATTCATTGCAGGAGAGCCAACTTTCAAGGTTAGCACAAAGATTTAATTTCTAACCCCCAGTTCCATTCTGACCAATGACTCACTGAATTGCGTCTGTGTATCCAGGGGGTGAAAAGCAAAAAGGTTTGATCATTGATAACAGAAAACATGGCTAATTTGAGGCACAAAGGTACTTTTATACCACAGTAAATTTTGGCATAAATTACCTGATCAGTTGCCTCAGACTTCCACTCCTCTTTGCTTGTGGTCACTTAGTCATTGATTCAACAACGTATTGTCTTTTCTGTTTCTATGAGATCTTTCCACTTCAGAGACTTTAGGAAAAAGTTTTGGATATTCAGACAGTTCAGATTAGTACTTGAACATTTGTATCATATGTAGGTTGATTCTCAGAATTCCTTAGGGAAGTTTGTGAGTTTTGTGGTGGAAGGGAGCATAATTTTTGGTCCCTCTTGGAGATAGAAACTATTTTGAGTAAGATCTTGGGTTGCTTTATTTCTTCTGATCCTGATAGATGGAATATAGTGGCATGAACTGGAAGTAGTCTGAGACCAAACCAAAAGTCGATTTTCAGTCTATGTGGAGTTAATGTGCCCATCTTATTCAAGTCAATTTAATTCAACAATATTCATTGCCATGCAATAGGTAGGCTTTGTAGAATATTAAAAAGAAAAAGATATGTGAAACAAAATAGGTGTGTATTAGTCGTGACTCTGTTGATTGCAAATGTTAGAAACATAACATGAACTAGTTTATGCCAAAGGAAATTTTATTAGAGGTATACTTGGTTCTTCAGCAATTAAAGGAAGAGAATTAATGAATTGTGAAATAGGTATAGACAGAACTGGATCATCTAAGATTAAAGAACAAGTAAAAGCAGAAACTTTACATTTCCAGAACACTCTGTTATCACCTCTCATCTTTTATCACTCTGCACCTTAGTCTTGTTCTCTCCTTTGAAAGACCAGCTTAGTCCACATGAAGCAGAACATGGACACCAATAGCTTCACTAGTGCAGATGGGCTTTTTTTCTAAATTTCAGGTAAAAAACAAAAACCATACAAGAACTCTGAATGGCCTGGTGTGGATTATGTACCCTCTAGGTATCTATGACCTGATAGCTATATGAAGGTGGTAGCTGATGATGAATCTGCAGCTGACTTTAGAGCACTTGCCTTTTTAGAAGCTTGTGTTCTATTAGCTACATCAGGGCAGGTAAAAAGGAGTTGGTCCTGTGTGAAAATTGTGCTATGGAACTGAGACACATGCTCAGTGAAGAGGGTATGGGCAGGAAAACATGTCTATTGAGAAAGAGAAATGGCTAAGGAACTTAATAATCTAAGCCTGAACACTAGTGAAAAAAGTCTCCCTTTAGAAATGGTAAGCAGTGCTCTACCCTGGTACAGTTTCAGTGATTGAATTTATACTTCCTGCATTGTTTAGGAAACTCAGTTTTAGAAACTTACCTAAAACTATCCCCTAGCTTTCTAATGTCCTGGATATCTTGACAGAAGCAAAAGCAAATCCTCTCTTGATAGATACACAAACCAGATTCCCATAGATAGAGCACAGCCAAACATGAACTCATGATCCAAAATTACAAATCATCTGAGGAAACAAATTAGATAAGCTCAAGTCAGAAGAGAAAAAAAGGCAAAATAAGAAACAAAACAAACAGCAGAAATTAACCCTCTAGAACCTCAGCACTGATATTATTGGATATAGAAAATAAATTTGTTTAAAATGCTTAAAGAAATAGAAAAGGGAATTAAAAATATGAATATGTAACAAGATTTACAAAAATGGCTAGGAAGGTCTGAAAAAAACCAGACAGAACTTCTAGAAACATATATCTTTGTAATTAAAAACTAAGTTGATAGACTAACAGAATATTAGATACAGATAGAGAGTGAATTAGTGAACTAGAAGATAAATCTAAAGAATGTAAAGAGATTACCCAGACTCCAACCAAAATTTATCATACTCACAGGTCCTTGAGACAGGAGGCATGACACATGCAGGGCCACATGGAAAAGAAACCAGGGTGGTTAGGAGGCAGAGGCAGGAGCCAAGGGAAGGTTTAGGCCATTGCCTTTCCTGCAGGCAAGACAGGTTGTACAGTTTAGTACTGGCTAGTTTGAGTAATTTCCAAAGACTGTGGTCTACAGAAGTGGTTCTTAGTGGCCTGGTATCTAGCCCTGGGATGATTAAGGCAGAGGAATATTGCCTCCTGGGGTGTAAGAACCAGATAGAGGAGGTTTGGCTCTGAACTGGTTAGTTTGCATATCAAAGGCACACTCCTTGCTGGGTGCTTTGCTATCTCTAAGAATTAGCTAGCCACAGGATGGGACATCTCTCTCCAGCCGGAAAGGATTTTTTAGATGTCAAATGTCATAATATACAGAAAATTTTTAAAAATATTTAAAATACTCAAATAAAGTAGAAAGACTGAAATAAAAAGAATCAAGCATTTATAAACTAGAAGAAAAGATGCACTAAAAAGGACCAATAAAACAAACAGGTTATTGAAAAGATTACATCAGTTAAACAGAACTCTGGCAACTTTGATCAGGGCAAACACAATTAACAATATTTGGAATGAAAATAGAGGATAATTAAATATATTGGAGACATTACACAATACACAGCAAATACTTTAATGTTGAGAAATTTGAAAACTTAGATAAAATAGATCATTTTCTAAAGTGTGTCAAAATTGACTCAAGAAAAAGTAGAAAATCAAAATAAACCTATAATCATTAAAATAGATGGAATCAATAGATGACAGTAGAGTGGGATATCGCATGTGTCACCATTTTGGTTGTCTGGGACTATATACTTTTTATAGCCAACTGAGTCCAAAATGGAGGTGTGGCCATAGATGGTTTGTTAGTTCCACTTTGGTTGGGGTGAGAGCTCAGGGGAGATTAGTGAGGAGATATTACCTCACACAAGTGAGGAAATAGAATTTGAATTTATTAGGGGCTGCCCCATGGCCAAGTGGTTAAGTACACCCGCTCCTCTTTGGTGGCCCAGGGTTTCATTGGTTCAGATCCTGGGTGGGAACATGGCACCACTCATCAAGCCGTGCTGAGGCAGCGTCCCACATAGCACAACCAGAGGCACTCACAACTGGGGGGCTTTGGGGAGAAGAAGAAGAAGAAGAAGAAGAAAAGATTGGCAATAGATGTTAGCTCAGGTGCCAATCTTTAAAAACAAAAAAAAGAAAGAGAGAGAAAAGAATTTGAATCTATTAAAAGCTTAAATTTAACCTGCACTCTCAATGATGCTGGTCTGATGCTTTTCCTGGTATATCAGCAAGGCAGTATAGGTGATAAATACTGTAACAAATCCATGTATTTTTTTTACAGGCTTTGCTATCTTAAAGGAACCGCAGATTGGAAAACGGCAGAAATTAACTCTCTTCATGCCATATATAATTTTTCCTGGCTAGGCTGTTGTTGACCTTGAACTTTTCTCTTAAGAGTTGGACCTGTCTGGAATGAGTAGAACAGAGAGTCAATATTCATGTTTACAGATGATTTGCAATTCCTCTTCTCTGATGGGTTTGTCCATATTTTCTGCCCATTTACTTCTGGGCTTATGGTTTCCTAATGATTTCTAGGATAATTTAGACATTCATTTTAACCTTATGTCTGTCAGTTATATTGCATGTATTTTTCCAGTCTATCACTTGTAAACATTTGCCATAACATAAATATGTATTGTGTCAATGTTTTCCCCTTTATAGTTTTGGGTTTTCTCCTTTAAAAAGTTCTCTTTTGCAGTGACACAAACACTGCCCTAAAAATCTTCTGTACTCGAAAGTACATTTTTGACAACGAAAAGAATTCAGCCTAACTCCAGTATAGGTTGCACTTTGGAAGTTTCTGTTTTTCACAATTGAATTTTCTGTTTTCACAATGAGAGTTGAATTATTTTTATCCCAAATTAATCTCTCACAACTTTCAGATTTGGTCCAGTGTCAAGATTCAAAGGGGTGATAGTCTTTTCCTGGAGTTTTTTTCTTCTTTTTAAAACATTTCTGTGGATATTATTGCTCCTCCTCCTCTGAGGTTATGGTACTAGTTTCCTCCTTGGCAATTGAGAAACACTCTTGGGCAGAAATCTGTAGATTTGTTTGTCTTCTTGAGTTGAAATCAAAAATGAAATCTACAGAGTTTGGGCTCATTTTTCTTTACAAGGCTTGCCTGCATTTGTGGAGCCCATCTGGTTTCCTCCAAGCGGGTTGCCCTTAAACTGTAACGAATATTCTGCTGGAATGTGAGCACTGACAAGGGAGCCTCAGCCTCGTGCAACACCCTACTTAGCCTAAGTAAGCCAACTGGAATACACAGATGTGACCCAGCGTCACAGGTTTACCCCTGTCAGCTGCCAGAAAGGTGATCCATTCTGATTGATATGATTCTCCGAAAATAAATTATTTGACTCATGGAATTTCTTTGATTCTTAAATGTAAGTTGGGTTTAGCTTCTTGGAATGTAACAGTAGAGTTAATTAAAGTGTTTCTGCCAATTCTCCTTAATTCCACAGCATAGTTTTTCAAATAATGTGTTTAGTTCATATTTTGAAACTTTAACCACTTTAGAGATCTTAATTTTATTTTTTGGTTTAAAGTTTGTTTATACTCATTTCTTTCAGTATTTCAAGAGGGTATGATATTTAACCAAAGGCAAAGAACATAATGCTTAGCATTTTTTTCTAATTTGGAATGGATAGTGGGGAACTGTGTCAAGAGTAGTGTTTTAACACTATATGTCGTGTTCCCCACATGTTAGTTTAGGTGAACAATAGCTTTGCTAATCTATCTGAACATTTGTTTGACATGAACCACACTACACTCTGTGACGGATGGGAGAGGTCCAGCTGGATGTCAGGTCTCATTTGGTTATTGGTCTTCTAGCAGCATGTTATGAGGTTAAGTGCCTACAATAGGATAGATAATTCTCAGAGTTGTAGGATGATAGGCAGTAATGCTTGGAAAGTCTTCCAGATAGAAATTATTAGAATAGCATTCTATAGTCTATCTTCTTCTCTTGGAACATTAATGGGTTGATTTTCATGGCAGAGTTTGCTAGCTGTTCCTATATCCATTGTTTAGAAACAAAGAATCCTAATTCTTAGGTATTCATATTTGCTCCATGATAAAAGACTTCATCTCACAGGCTTCCTTAAATCTGGGTATGGCCATGTGACTAATATTTAGTCAATAAGATATAAGCATAAGTGTTGCCTGGGAATTCCTAGAAGTCTTGTTAAAGAAGTCTGTTTCTTTTTTCACGCCCCTTTCCTTCATCCACGACCCGGACAAAGGAGGTTATGGCTGGATCTCTAGCATATTGTGTGTAACCTGAGAACAAAGCCCATACTTTTAGTTTGTTGGACATGAGCACTGGAAGAGGCCTGGGTCTTTTATGTCTTCCATTGTATGAGAGAGGAATACATTTCTATTTTGTTTAAGCCAGCTTCTTTTCCTATTATGTGAAACCAAACGTTGCTAACTGTATGGTAGGATTTGGTACTGGAAGTGGAAGGCTACAATAATAAAAATTAAAATGGGAAATGGCGTAGTGGAAGCAGTTGGGTAGTGGTTGGTGCAGACACTGTAGTCTAGAGAGACAGTGACCACTTTAATGTAATAGTAAAACATGGACAAGCTATCTTCTCAGAAGGCATACCACCTACTGACTGAAGCCAGAACACGAGGAGAAAAATATAACACATTCAGAATGTGAGAGAGTGTTGTCTGCTACCTGATACTTTCAGAGAAGTCTTAAGATAGAGACATCGAAGCTGGATTTAGATAATCATCAAGCAGAACTTGCAAAACAGAAGATTTTCTCCTTTACTAAAGGAGGAACTCTCTACCTTTGGCCCCAAACTGGGAGTCTATAATTTATACCTTTGCAGGGGTGAAAAAGTCATCTGCTTCTGTGTCCAAACTGAAGCAGCAGTGGTAAAACTGAATCCTTAGCAGGTGTTAAGATTGTGGTTCTTTATGGCTCCTTGACCAGGCAATGGAGTCAAGCTTTTAGAAAAAGGTCAAATTAAAGGGATAATCTGTACTGATTCAGCAAATGGTTAATAAGCACCTATAATGTTTCTAAGTGCTATTGGAACAGAAAGGAGAAAAAGAAAACAAGGTAAGGGGAGAATATAGGGGTGCCATTGTACATTGAGTGGGTGGGGTAGTCCTCATTGGGAAAATGACATTTACCTCCAAATTTGCAAGAGTTGAGAGAGTGAGTCCTGTGGCTCCCTGGGGTGAGAGTATTTCAGGCAGATGGAGTAGCCAGTTTGAAAGGTCCTAACTTGTGCCAGTAGGCTCTTTAGAATGGCAGAGGCCAGTATGATTGGAGAGAGTAAGTCAGGTCAGAGAGTTAATAAAGTAGAGAGAGACCCTGTACAGCCTTGCAGACCACTGTGACGATGTTGGCTTTTGCTCAGGTTGGGAGCCTTGGAAGAGTTTGAGCAGAGGAGTAAGTTGATCTTATTTACTTTTCGAAAGTGTCTCTTGTGATTACGAGAGTAGTTGGTAGAGGTACAAGGGAAGAAGAAGAGTGACTATTAGAGGGATATGACAGTATCCAGGATAGAGATGATGGTGATCTGCATCAGAATGTACCAGCAAAGGAGGTGAGAAGTGGTTGGACGCTGCATATCTTTTGAAGGTAGGGCTGACAGGATTTCTTAGATGTCATCTTCCCATCCAAACTTACTTTTTCCAGATGATTTGAGGCAGTGGCCATTTATATAAGACTTTAAATTGGTGGACTTTGGGTAAAGCAGATTTCCCTCCATAATGTAGGTGGGCCTCATCCAATCAGTTGAAAGCCTAAATAGAACAAAAGACAGAACTTCCCAAGCAAGGGGGAATTCTGCAGCTGACAGCCTTTGGACCTGAACTGCAGCATCAGCTCATCCCTGGGTCTCCATCCTGCCAATCCATCCTACAGATTTTGGACTTGCTGGCCTCTACAATTGCATGAGCCAATTTTTTTAATAAACTTTTTCTCTCTATATGCACATTCTTTTGGTTCTGTTTCTCTGGAGAACTCTGACTAATACAGGAAGATATAGTATTATTAGCATGTGAGAAATTATAAAAAGTTTTCTTTCAAATGTTAATCTCATCCAAAACACCCTCACAGAAACTTCCAGAGTAATGTTTGACCCCATATCTGTACACCATGGCCCACCCAAATTGACACATAAAACTAACTACCACACCTCCAAAGTTTATG
The DNA here is from genome assembly GCF_021613505.1 of Equus quagga. Lineage (NCBI taxonomy): Eukaryota > Metazoa > Chordata > Mammalia > Perissodactyla > Equidae > Equus > Equus quagga. The sequence goes on from NC_060277.1 coordinate 48,143,914, forward strand.
TAGGTATTTATAATACTTTAACTCACTGTTTCCTGATGATCTCAAGTATAGATTCATGATTCTTCTCAATAGAGTAGTTTAATCAGCCAAAATAGAGTTGACTTTAGAATTGGTACATATATTCTATCCTCAATTCATAAGCTAAAATACAAATTCTCAGTTTGACATGTGAGACCCTAAACTCTTATTTCCCTGCAACAGCTCCCATTGCTGTTCCCTCTTCCAATTTACGTCTCTTCCTTTGCTGCTTGCTAGGCTCTGCCTGCTCTCTGTCTCTGTCTGTCTGTCTTTCTGTCTCTGTCACACACACCAGCCTATTCTCTAGCCACATCTAATAACTCATTTTTTAAACTAACCACAAACTGTCACATCTGTACATTTGTAAATCTCACATACTATAAGATGCTTTTCCTCTCCTGTTCACCAATTCTATCAAGTCTCAATACAAATATTGCCTTCTCCAGGAAACTTCTTAACACCTTTGACAAAATTAATTGCTTTAGTCCCTATATTCCTTTGGCACACTGCTAATCTTCTATGATATTACTATTATAGGAATTACCATTTGGACTCTTATGTGATTATATGTATTATGTCTTCCCAATTAGGCTGTGGAGTTCATGAGTACAGACAGTACATCATCATAATACTGGCACAGTATCTGACAGGTAGTAGATACTTAATAAACATATGATCAGTGATTGACAAATGTATAGCTTTTAGAATGTTTATCAATTATAAGTAGGTTCACTACATAGAATGTAAAAACTCCAAAATGATTGTAACTTAAAAATCGTAAAAGCCTTTTGTCCCTTCTCTTACAAAAAAGAAGTACAGAGCAGAGTGATGTCAGCAACATGGAGGTGTGAGCTCGCCTGGGACTCTCTCCCCTCCAAATTACAACCAAAAAGAGCAACTGCTTTCCAACCAAAAGAAATCTTAACAGAAATCGTCAGAGACCCACAGCAGCCAGGTGACGGAGGTGGAGAGGCTGGAGCCTCCCTCGGAGGAGCTAGAACAGGGTAGAAGAGAACTTTGCTCCCTCCCCTAGAGACTGGGATGGCTGCCATGGGTGAGGGAAGGAGTGAGGAAGGGGCTGCACATCCAGGGATGGTCCAGGACTCCCACCGCCCATGCAGTGGAAACCCTCTAATGGGGGAAAGCTTTTGCATGGGGGAACCCCAGCAAGCCAGGGTCCAGGGAGACCAGAGACCAAGAGCTGATCCAAATCCAGGTTGGTGCTCAAGAGAAAGTGCCCCTCCTCCCCCAACTGTGCTGTGTGCTGCCATCACAGGTGAAGGCGGAGGGCTCAGAACACGCTGCTCTCAACCCCCATCTAGTGGCAACAGGCTGTAACTGCAACTGAATAATAGCATCAGTTGCAAAAACCGCTAGTCTACCATCCAGCAAATGTAGAAAAGCTCCAGTCCAAAAGGAAAACAATAAAAACACAGAATTATGTCCTGAGGACTTGGAAATAGGTAAACTAAGTGAAAATTAGTTCAGAATAACTATCATCAAAATACTCAATGAGGTAAAGGGAAATATAGAGAAACAAGTCAATGAGTTCTGGAGTTAATTCATAAAAGAGATTGAAACGTTAAAGAAGAATCAATCAGATATACTAAAGATGAAAAATACAATGGATCAGATAAAACACAATACGGATTCCCTGAATGCCTGTGTAGACACCATAGAGGAGAAAATTAGCATAATCGAAGATAGACAGGCTGCATGGCTCCAGACAGAGGAAGAAAGAGAACTAGGAATTAAAAAAACTGAAGAAAATCTCCAAAAAATAGCTGACTCGATGAGAAAATGAGACAAGAATAATTGGAATTCCTGAGGGTGTGGAAAAGGAAAATGGAGCAGAAAGTGTGCTCAATGAAATAATAGAAGAGAACTTCCCAAATCCAGGGATTGAGAGAGAAATATGTGCGGAGGAAGTTTTCAGGTCTACTAGATTTGGCAATGTAAAAAGACCTACTGCAAGGCATATAGTAGTAAAAATGGCAAAAATGAATGACAGAGAAAGAATACTTGGGGCAGCAAGGCAGAAGAAAATAACCTACAAAGGAACCCCTATCAGACTTTCAGCGGATTTCTCTACAGAAACCTTACAAGCTAGGAGAGATTGGAGTGACATATTCAAAACTTTAAAGGATGAAAATCTTCAGCCAAGAATATTCTATCCAGCAAAAATATCCTTCAGATATGAGGGAGAAATTAAATCCTTTCCAGACAAACAAAAGCTAAGGGACTTCGTAGTCACAAGACCTCCACTACAAGAAATCCTCAAGAAGGCTCTCATACCTGAAAAAAGAAAAAAAGGGAGAAAGGCATCACAAAACACAGAGTAGGGAGACAGATAGAAACAGAATGGGATAGCAAATATTCAACTATAGCATTAGGATAAAGGGAATTAAATAACCAAAGCAAAGACAATCTTATCACTCTAACCACAAACTCACAGCACAAATTGGAATAAGAGATGAAAATAATAACTTAGGAGGGGATGAGGAAAGGAACTGAAACAGTCTAGGCTAAGTAAGAGACCACCAGAAAATGGATTACGTTATATGCGAGATTCCGAGTACAAACTTCAAGGTAGCCACTAAACTAAAAAACAGAACAGAGACACAAAACATAAATAAGGAAAAGTCTAAGAAACCCAGCATAAGAAATTGCAGAAGTCAATGGGTAGGCTAAAACACACAGGACGAGGAACAAAGGAAACACAGGAAAACCAGAAAACGAGCAACAGAATGACAGCATTAAGCTCTCATGCATCAATATGCACCCTCAATGTAAACAGATTGAACTCTCCAATAAAAAGACACAGAGTGGCAAAATGGATTAAAGAACAAGATCCAACAATTTGTTGCCTCAAGGAAACACACCTCAGCTCCAAGGAGAAACACAGGCTCAGAGTGAAGGGGTGGAAGACAATACTCCAAGCTAACAACGAACAAAAGAAAGCAGGTGTTGCAATACTTATATCAGACAAAACAGACTTCAAGATAAGGCAGGTAAAGAGAGAGATAGAAGGCCAATATATAATGATCAAAGGGATACTTCATCAAGAAGAGATAATGCTTATAAATATCTATGCACCCAACACAGGAGCACCAAAGTTCATAAAGCAACTATTAACAAACCTAAAAGAAGATATCAAAAATGACACAATAATAGTAGGGGACCTCAACGCCCCACTCACATCAATGGATAGATCTTCCGGACAGAAAATCAACAAAGAAACAGTGGAGCTAAATGAAAAGCTAAAACAGTTGGACTTAATAGACATATATAGAACACTCCATCCAAAAACAGCAGAATACACGTTCTTCTCAGGAGTACATGGAACATTCTCAAGGATAGACCATATGTTGGGAAACAAGGCAAGCCTCTACAAATTTAGAAAAATTTAAATAATAACAAGTATCTTCTCTGATTATAATGCTATAAAACTAGAAATTAATTACAAGAAAAAAGCAGAGAAAGGCACAAGGATGTGGAGACTTAACAATATACCATTGAACAAGCAATGGATCATTGAAGAAATTAAAGAAGAAATAAAAAATACCTGGAGACAAATGAAAATGATAACATGCCATACCAACTCATATGGGATACAGCAAAAGCTGTATTAAGAGGAAAATTCATTGCAATATAGGCACATCTTAAGAAACAAGAAAAATCCCAAATAAGCAATCTTAAACTACACCTAATTGAATTAGAGAAAGAAGACAAACAAAGCCCAAAGTCAGCAGAAGGAGAGAAATAATAAAAATCAGAGCAGAAATAAATGCTATTGAAACAAAAAAGGCAGTAGAAAAGATCAATGAAACAAATAGCTGGTTCTTTGAGAAGATAAATAAAATTGACAAACCCCTAGCCAGACTTACAAAGAAAAAAAGAGAGAAAGCTCAAATAAACAAAATCAGAAATGAAAGAGGAGAAATAACAACAGACTCCGCAGAAATACAATGGATTATAAGAGAATACTACGAAAAATTTTATGCCAGCAAAATGGATAACCTAGAGGAAATCATTGAATTCTTAGACTCCTACAGTCTCCCAAAGTTCACTCAAGAAGAAGCAGACAATTTGAACAGACCAATCCCAAGGAAAGATATTGAAACAGCAATCAAAAGCATCCCAAAGAATAAAACCCCAGGACCAGATGGCTTTCCTGGGGAATTCTACCAAACTTTAAGAAAGGATTTAATACCTATCCTTTTCAAGCTGTTCCAAAAAATTAGGTAGGATGGAACACTTCCTACTCATTCTACTAGGCCAACATCACACTGATACCAAAGCCTGAAAAGAACAGCACAAAAAAGGAGAACCACAGACCAATATCGCTGATGAACATAGATGCAAAAATCTCAACAAAATTTTGCAAGCCTGAATTCAGCAATTCATCAAAAGGATCATACATCATGATCAAGTGGGATTCATACCAGGGACACAGGGATGGTTCAACATCCACAAATCAATCAATGTGATATACCACATCAACAAATTGAAGAATAAAAACCACATTATCATCTCAATAGATGCAGAGAAAGCATTTGACAAGATCCAACAGCCATTTATGATAAAAACTCTGAACAAAATGGGGATAGAAGTGAACTACCTCAACATAATAAAGGCCATATATGACAAACCCACAGCCAACATCATATTCAATGGGCAAAAACTGAGCGCCATCCCCCTGAAAACAGGAACGAGACAAGGATTCCCTCTATCACCACTCTTATTTAACATAGTACTGGAGGTTTTGGCCAGAGCAATTAGGCAAGAAAAAGGAATAAAAGGAATCCGAATAGGGAGGGAAGAAGTAAAACTCTTGCTGTTTGCAGACGACATGATCTTATATATAGAAAACCCCAAAGAATCCATTGGAAAACTTTTAGAAGTAATCAACAACTACAGCAAAGTTGCAGGGTATAAAATCAGTTTACATAAATCAGTAGCATTTCTATACTCTAATAAGGAACTAACAGAAAAAGAACTAAAGAACATAATACCATTCACAATCACAACAAAAAGAATAAAATACCTTGGGGTGAATTTAACTAAGGAAGTGAAAGACCTATACAATGAAAATTTCAAGGCTTTTCTGAAAGAAATGATTGACAACATAAAGAGATGGAAGGACATTCCATGTACGTGGATTGGAAGAATAAACATAGCTAAAATGTCCATTCTACCTAAAGCCATCTACAGATTCAACGCCATCCCAATCAGAATCCCAGTGGCATTCTTTACAGAAATAGAACAAAGAATCCTAAAATTTATATGGGGCAACTAATGACGCCAAATTGCTAAAGCAATCCTGAGAAAAAAGGACACAGCTGGAGGCATCACAATCCCTGACTTCAAAACATACTACAAAGCTACAGTAATCAAAACAGCATGGTACTGGTACAAAAACAGGTGCACAGATCAGTGGAACAGAATTGAAAGCTGAGAAATAAAACCACACATCTATGGACAGATAATCTTCGACAAAGGAGCTGAGGGCATACAATGGAGCAAAGAAAGTCTTTTCCACAAATGGTGCTGGGAAAACTGGAAAGCCACATGTAAAAGAATGAAAATTGACCATTCTTTTTCCCATTCACCAAAATAAGCTCAAAATGGATCAAAGACCTAAAGCTGAGACCTGAAACCATGAGGCTTCTAGAAGAAAATGTAGGCAGTGCACTCTTTGACATCAGTATTAAAAGGATCTTTTCAGACACCATGTCTTTTCAGACAAAGGAAACGATAGAAAGAATAAACAAGTGGGACTTCATCAAACTACAGAGCTTCTTCAAGGCAAAGGAAAACAGGATTAAAACAAAAAACCAACCCACTAACTGGGAAAAAATATTTGCAAGTAATACATCCAATAAAGGCTTAATATCCATAATATATAAAGAACTCACACAACTCAACAACAAAAAATCAAACAACTTGATCACAAAATGGGCAGGAGACACGAACACACATTTCTCCAAAGAAGATATATGGATGGCAAATAGGCACATGAAAAGATGTTCATCATCGCTGTGCATCAGGGAAATCAAAACTACACTAAGATATCACCTTGCACCCATTAGAATGACAAAAATAACTAAAACAAATAGTAACAAATGTTGGAGAGGTTGTGGAGAAAAAGGAACCCTCATACACTGATGGTGGGAATGTAAACTTGTGGAGCCACTATGGAAAACAGTATGGAGATTCCTCAAAAAACTAAAAATAGAACTACCATACAACCCAGCTATCCTACTACTGGGTATCTACCCAAAGAGCTTGAAGTCAGCAGTTCCAAAAGTCCCATGCACCCCAATGTTCATTGCAGCATTATTTACAATAGCCAAGACGTGGAGGCAACCTAAGTGCCCATCAACAGATGATTGGATAAAGAAGATGTGGTACATAGATACAATGGAATACTACTCAGCCATAACAAAGAACAAACTCATCCCATTTGCAACAACATGGATGGACCTCGAGGGAATTATGTTAAGTGAAATAAGCCAGATAGAGGAGGACAATCTCTGTATGGCTCCACTCATATGAGGAATTTCTACATGTGGACAAAGAGAACAGATTAGTGGCTACCAGGGCAAAGGTGGGGTGTGGGGTGAGCACAAAGGGTGAAGGGGTGCACCTACAACACGACTGACAGACAATCATGTACAACTGAAATTTCACAAGATTGTAACCTATCATTAACTCATTAAAAAACAAAAAAGAAGAAGTACAGAGATAGGCTGTCTAGGAATGTTGTGGCAGCTCCATAACGTCATCAAGTACCCAGTCTCCTTCATGTTCTCTACTCTGCCATTCATAGGGTATGGCCCTCATCCTTATAGTCCAAGATGGCAGCTGGGGCTTCAGACATCCAAACTACATTCCAGTTTAACTACCAACAAGAAGACACAAAATAAGGATGCACAACCTAGCTTTTTAAGGAATTTCCCAGATTCAGACAACGCTTTTGCTTACATAATACCAGCCAGGATTTAGTTGCATGGTTATAACAAATTGCAAGTGAAATTGGGAAATATAGTTAGTTAGCTTTGTAGCAATGTGTCGAGCGGGACTTGCATCTAGATGATATAAAGAACTTACAACTTAAAAAAAAATAACTCAATTGAAAATGGATGAAGGATTTGAATAGACAGTTCTACAAAGAAAATATACAAACGGCCAATAAGCAATGAAGAGATGCTCAACATCATTGTCATTAGGGAAAAACAAATCAAAACCACAGTAAGAGACCACATCACACCCACTAGGATGGCTGTAATAAAAAAGAAAACAATAATAAGTGCTGGTGAAGATGTGGAAAAATTGCTCACACATTGCCGTTGGGAATGTAAAATTATGCTTTGGAAAACAATTTGGAAATGCCTCAAAAATTAATCATAGAATTACCATATGACCCAATCCCAATCCTAAGTATAGACACAAGAGAAATGAAAACATATGTCCACACAAAAACTTGTTCATGAATGTTTATAGCAGCATTATTCCTAATAGCTAATAAGTGGAAACAACTCAAATATCTACCAACTGATGAACAGAAAAACAAAATGTGGTACAACCATACAATAAAATATTATTAAGCCATAATAAGGAATGAAGTACTGATACATGCTGCAACATGGATGAAACTTGAAAACATTCTGCTAAGTAAAAGAAGCCAGTCACGAAAGGCCACCATAAATGACACCATTTATATGAAAGTCTGGAATAGGCAAATCCATAGAAACAGACGGTAGATTAGTGTTTGCCAGGGTCTGTGGGAAGAGAGGAATGGGAAGTTACTACTAACAGGTGCAGAGTGTCTTTTCAACTGATGAACATTTCTGGAATCATGGTTGCACAATTCTGTGAATATGTCAAAAATCCTGGATTGTAAACATTAAAAGGGTGAATTTAGTAGTATGTGAAATATATCTCAATAAGGCTATTAAAAAGAACAACAGCAAAAAAGATAGAGGAGCAGAGAGTCCAGACTGGGTTTATTTGATTGCCAGTGATTGAAACAGATATAACTGACTGTTAATATAAACAGCCCCACAAGTGCCAAGAAATGTTAGTCCCTGTACCTGCTGTTTAGGGGCTTCAGTGCTTGGATCTGTTTTGCATCCTGTCAGTGGTCATCACAGCTTTCACCCCTCATCAGCCTGCTGGGTCACTCTTACACTTGTTTCCCTAGTTCCGTCATCCCATGTCGACATCCCAACAACTATTGGTTTAGACTCTGAGGAGTCCCGTAAAATCTCTACTTACCCATACAGTTTCCTTCTTCAACTCTGCATTCAGTCTAAAATTTCTTTCCAAGTGAGGAGAGTGGAGCTAAGACAGGAAATAAGTCACATGAGTTGCTGAGTGGAATGTGCTGCTGCCTCTAGTCGTCTTTACTCACCCTAGTTCTCATTCTACTTTCTAAATGAAGAGAGATTTGAATAAACCACTGAACCCTCTGGCTAATTGAACTGAAATTGAAATCTCTTTACATTTGTCAAACACTTGTTGAACACTTACTTATGTACTAAGACTTGTTCTAATTGTTTGATGTGTAACTCATTTCATCTACAATGCAACCTAATGAAGTAGGTAATATTATTATTCTTGTTTTACCAGTGAAGACAATTGAGACTAGAAGAGGTTGGATAATTCACTCAAGGTCACAGACAGAGAAATAGCAGAGTCCAGACACTCTGATGGAGTCTACATTTCTCACTGTTGTGTTTCACTGTTTCTTACACAGTCTCTTGAACACATGCCCAAAACACATTTAGTGCCAGTCAGTGTAATAATAATAATTACTGTCGCTGCAGCAAAAATGCTTCTTCTTCTTACTAATAAGTAACCTAAGATTTGGAATTTTAGTTCAAACTGATTTATAGTTTCCGTTTTCTAATCTCAGTGTGGTAGAGACCACTATACACCCCAACCTGATTTCTCTTTCTTTGGCACACAGCTGACTATAGTCCCCAGCCTCCCTTGTGTTAGCTGTGGCCGTAAGACTAAGTTCTAATGAACAGAATCTGGGTTGCAGAGCTGGTCTATATAAAGCTCCCATGTGCTTCTCTGTTCTCTTTCCCTTCCCAGTCGACCAGGATAGCAACTGTTAGGGTGATCTTAGTAGCTACGTTTTGGAGATGGTATAACTACTGACAGCCAGGGATCCTGAAACACTGTGTAGACAAGTTGCCTCATCTATCTGAATGAACAGGACTGTAGCTTAAGCAAGAAATAAGTCTGTTTTGTTAAGTTACTGAAACGTTAGGGTCTATTTTTTATTGCAGCATTACATCCTAACTAATACATTGTTGTCCTTCTGAAGTGCATGTTAATCTGATCACTAAGGAATGAGTGAATGAATGAATCAACGTGGGCATTTGGAGGAGATTAAGCAGGCATTTCTTGAGTCCTTAGAATTTGCTTGAATTTTATGTGCCATTTCAAATCCTTACAACCCTTGAAGTGCATAAGTGACACCAGGGCACATAGAAAATCTATACTTTTGACTACTCCAAGATTTCTCAAATGATGACAACTTATTTTTCTTCTCCTAACATGCCTGAATAGAAGAAACACGTAGAAGTCTGGTTACTGTGTACCTGCCTCCATAAGAGGGTGGGTGGGATGGTGGAGTCCTTGTGTTTCTAATATTCTTAATAAAAGAATTCCAAGACTCTGAGGCCATTTTCAGGTGATTGCCTTAGGCTTCAGATCATTCATTTCTTTCTCTTTTAATAGAAATAACTTCTCTTTTCCTTCAGGTATTGGTCATCTTTTAAAATAATTTTAGAACGTGTTAAATCTAGACTTTTATCCTTGGCCAGTGATCAAATCTACAGTTCTCTATTTTGTGTGTGTGTGTGTGGTATTTTTTTTATCCAAAGCAATGTTAATCCATAATAAAATTTGCTGGCAGATACACTGTGATAATTTAATATATAAAATATAATAATAAGTAATAGCAGCAATATTTTTGTATATAAAAGAAAACATTTATCGAAATGAAAGTTTTCCCAGGTTTCTTGTAAGTCCTAGTCAATACAATATAATAATTTATTAATGTGAAAAGTGCAATATATTATATTATGTTTATCATTAAATTATACATAATAATATGGATTTAAAAACAGAAATTCATATGACTTCTCTTTTTACGATTAGGAAAATTCCTCTCTGTGCTTAGGGCAGCTCTCTGTGGTGTGTGATAGTGACTGCTGTAAGGCAGGATCTCTTTCTGAGCAGCTGGAAGGACAGCAGTGGTCCCTTCCAGAGACACAGTAGAAAATGTGTCTGTTCTTAATCTAAACTGAAATGTTGGGACTATGGTGACAAAATCCAAACTCTGTCCAATTTGGAAATCATTTGGAGTTGATTTAATCTTGTCATATGCAAACAGAGTGCTTGTTTTAATTTCAAGTCGAGAGTTACAGATGCTTTAAGCACCAATTGTGCTATAAAATGAAGAACCTCCTTTTTTCTTTATCCTCCAAATGAATATAGATATTTGTTAGGAATTTGGATCTGAAGAACAGTATTCTTCGAGGCATAATCTAAACCCACTTAGCAAAACATGTGAAATCTCTCGCAACATGTGAAAGTTTTCTTTATGTACAAAGCACTGGAGCATTTTAAACAGCACCTGCATTCATGGTGAGAACTGTTATTCTCTTATTTGTGCCTTGCTCTCTGTGTACTTAAAGTTCTCATCCATAAATCATTTTCATAAAATGAATAAACAGCTCCTTTCACTGATGAAGTAGAAACTAACTGCACTGGTTACGTTGTAGCTAAGAGTAACATATTGATAGAGAGTCCTGCAAAAAGGACACGAATGTGGGTTTGTGTCTGAGAGGAAGGGAACTCGTTAAAGCAAAAGTGAGATTCAATTGGGAATGACGACAAAGAGCAAGGCTCAGCTTCAGTGAAGTTTAGCCTATTGACATTTTATTAATAATTACCTACGAAAGCCACCAATGAATTTTCATCAAGGATTTTAGACAGTGGTTGACTGTTGATGAACATGAAGCAAACTGCTTAAATATTTAATAGAGGTCATCAAAGCCAGGGGAAATGGCTTTATGAAAAGAGAATTACAGATGCTAATTTTTACCTGATATTTCATGTGAGAAGTTAATTTTATAGTAATTAGCACACCGTATCTCTTTAGTGCTTAGTAAACATCCTTCGGGTGTATATAATAAAGGGAAATAGAGATTGGATATATAGAACAAAGTAAAATGCAGAGTTCATGTATACACTAAAATAGCCTATTAATTTAGAGTCTCCCAATAAATTTCTCTGCAGAAAAAGTTAAGTAGTTTTTAGACGTATAGATAGAGTTACACCAAAAATTAAATAAATGATCAGAACACATCTGTCTTGAAGAACTTAATCATTTTGGTGGGACAGCATTTATTTAGACAAATTGGATGTTTGATGTCACCTAGGCCAAACATCTGGATTACTGGTTGAAAAGCAACCGAAGTGCATATACTGACCTATGCGTTTCTTACAGCAGAACCCTAAGAAGATGCTAATGTCTTACATTGTTTTCTGATTTTAAGGTATACTATTCCTTCAATTTGAAATAGATTTAATATAATTTTCAAACAAGATCTAATGAGTTGCACATTACCCATTAATTTAAAATAGGGTCTCTTAAATAATGAAGTGATTCCAGAAATTTAAAAGGAACGTACTATTTCTTTTAATGCACAATTGAAAGAGCTATATTCTGACCTCTGGAGCTATATCTTGTTGGAACCTATAAGTAACAAAAATAGCAATCTTCTAAAGTTGAAAATTTTACCTACACAGCGTAATTTACAGATTTAACAGTAAGCTATTAGTATAGTCACTGACCACAGAGCCACATTTATGAATTTTTCCACTTATTCACAATTTATGTTCCAATAAAGTTAAACATTAAAATCCCATGATCAATGTCAAAATCATTTACAGAACATCCTTTTGTACATAAACACTTCCTGTTGTACCTCCTAATTCCACCCTGGAGATCGCTAACCTCATTCTATGACTGTTGACTTTCCACTCTTCCCATCCCTCTGTGCTTTCCAACCAACCCAGCTGTGGTGAGCAGGGACTGCTCATAAAGCCTTTCCCTCAGAGATAAGGCCCGCCTTCGCTTAGTCTTAGTACATCCCTTCATTTCCTCTGCTGCTTGAGTACTTTTAAATGCAGCCTTTCCAGTCTTAAAAGTGCCATAAACATTCTCCTAGCACATTAAAGGCTATTATCTCACTTTTATTTTTGCTTGTACGATAGATAGATAAATCCATTGCTATGCCATGATGAAGTCAAAATCCTTTTGCAGCATTGGGAAGTCTAGATGCCGTGAAATATCAAGCTGGATACCTTCCAAAAGCAAATTGTAATGGGAAATTACAGCAATCAAGCCTCACATTGGCACCCATCGACAATCCCACTATTAAAACTGAGTTTCCAGTTAGAAAAACAATAGAGACAATCAAAAGTCAGGCATATTCTCAAAGACAGCAGAGAAGTTTAGTGTGAAAAAGATGAAAGCTTACTTCTAGTCTTGAGAAAGGGACTTGGCGGTGGTGGTGGGAGGGTTACCTGTTAGAGCCTCATGTTCTGGTCCCAGCCTTCTTTTTAACCCTTTCCCATCTACATTACCTGAAGGCACAGTCCCAGGACTCATAGTTTCATAGACTTCTCTCTCTTTCTGCTCTCTTCCTTCCCTGTCCCAGGAAGAGCTGGGTATTTCTTCTTTGTTTCTAGACAAACCTTTACGTAATTGTGGTTAATAATTTTAGTTTCTGAGGACAGCCACTTCCTGGGGTAGACTACTCCCCGTTAGTCCTTCTGAAGCAACTGAGAATCCATACAATAACTCTTCAGCAGGAGAGCTCTTCACATATTTGAAGCTCGTTTATGTGTTCTTCTCCCTGCTCATCTACTCCAAAACCATCTTCTCTAGTGTCATAAAGCATTCCTCATATAATCAGGTTTTCTGGGAAATCCTTATTCAGATAAACCTCTTGTGGATGTATGACTTTGCCAACATACCTTTGAAATGATAGTGCACAGAAATGGACACAAAATTCTGAATCTAATCTAATTTTATCCAGTATAATTTATATACCACTATTAATGCAACTGTAGGAACATATTAGCATTTTTAGCACATGTAAGTCTCTAAGACCTGTTAAATTTGGGGTCAACTAAAATGTTCAGATCTTTTTTAATATGTGAAAATGCTTTCAAGTCAAGTTTTCCCCATCAATGTACTGCATTTTGCATAGTTATTCAAATTGTGTGTTACTGATATATTACAAGGAAAATGTATACGAGGTTTTTGTTTTGTTTTCTTTTCTTTTCACATTTCTTTTTTTCCTGGGTGTATAAAAGAAGGTGGAGGAACAAGGTGCTAATTAAGAGCTTTAATGCTAAACACTTAGAAGCTTGACCAGAGCAGGTGACTGTTATCAGAAGAATATTGAAAAATGTAATAGCCTGATGTTTATGAGTTTAAACCAGACATAGATATGTATTTGCTTATACATTCATAAAATATTTCTGAAGTTTCCACAATAACTGGTAGACTAATTGCCTCAAAGATAGGAGTATGGCTTGCTATAGGACAGGGTAAGAGAGGAATTTTCCCTCTCTATTTGTTGGTATCTTAAATTTTGAACCGTGTGAATATATCACCTATTCAAAAAAATAATCTTTTTTTTAAAAGAAAGGAATGGACTATTCCATATATATTTTTGTATGGTTAGAATTTGCTTTCTGGAAAGATACACAAACGTGGTTAACAAAGTTATTTTAGGGTTGATAATATTTTGAATTACTTAACTATATTATTTGAATCATCTAATGGTAAGTATATATTTAAATGTCAGCTAGGATTGTCTGCCACATATTTTTTCTTCATTAAGTTTTCCTCTATTTTAAAAAAGATTTTTAAGATAGTTGCTATATAAGCAGGAATATAGCTTGATGAATCAAACTCAAGATGTCAATAAAATGAATTTGAAACGGCAATCATTTTAGATTCTTCGTAACCTTCATTTAAAAATAATCAACTTTCTACATGCATGATGATTTTTTCACCCAAATTCTTTTCTTTGCGTAGCTTGATAAACACTTGCCTAAAATTTTATTTGGCATTTTCTTTGTGATCTATTTTCTAGCTCCAAAAGACATTCTCAAATAGAACAGAGTGTTGATCTTTAGAAGTGGTGTGGTGTTAATTGACCTGAAACTCTTTCCAAGTTTCAGGAATAATTTAGAGATTCAATAAAGATCTCAATCCCAAATTTATCCATCATAGAAAAATAATCCTCGACAAGATCAACCCTTTCCTTTATTGGTTTTGGAGAAAAATGCATTGTGCAGGTGGCATAAGCCTTCTGGGAATGGCATTGGGGCAGGAGGTAGCATAGACATGCATAGTGACCAGCCAGCAGAACATCGCTTACTAAGTCCATCATCGGAAGGCATGGAATGCCTCATTTATTATAGATCTACATTTAGGGTCTCACTTAGGCAGGTAAATTACTCTTCTTATTTTTTTCTCTAACCAGCAGTTCTCTTATTGAAATAAACTAATATTTTGGATTCTCTAGAAAGATGCTAGAGGGATTGTGCAGTTGTATTGTTTCACATTGCATTTGTACTTTTAGATTATTTGTTCTATTTAGTAACATATAATAACAATAACTTCATTTAAAAAAACCATTAAACACAAAACAGATGTTCAAATTTTCTCTAACCAAACCTTCTTATTGAAAGAGGTACCATAAACCAGACTTCAAAATCTCACAATATCCCAACTTTGTCTTCTTTCCCTGGGACACTATGAAAACTCTGTAGCATTCTTCCTTACAATGGTGAGCAATAAGTTCAGCTAACACAGCTAAAATTATAAAGAAACTGCTTGCAAATAATAGTAGTAACTAATGCTTTTAATTTGCCTTCAAATTTTATAAGAAATGGAAACTGTAGGTTAGGTTATGGAACCTTGCTTTCGTAGTTCACCCTTTAGGTATGATAGGAAATACATTGCTCGATAAATGTTTATTTAAATTCAGTGCGACAGGGACTGAAGTAACAGTAAATATAACCCACCATGTCTTCTTTTAAGTTGTAAAGACAATGTCTTCACTTCTTTTTATAACTCCCCAACAGTTTATGTCCTTATGTCATGTCCCTGCCCAAAATTTCTTGAGACTTGCTAGAGTTGTGGTCTTCAGCACCACCTCTCTGCATTCCCTTTTTGGTAAGATTTAACATAGATTCAGACATGATAAGGTTTTCACCTTAAACAGAGTAGCTTTTGTAAGTAGTTCTGCAGCTATTAGTTTGATGCAATGTTTTGAAATGTTTGGGAAACTTTTAGAAAATTTTGAAGACGTAGAAAGCAGCCTAATTTTCATATATTATCTATGTTGTTTATTCATATTCACAAGTAAAATTAACCAATATTTTAAAAGGGACTTTATGGGCCCGACCTTGTGGCACAGTGGTTAAGTACGCACGTTCTGCTTCGGCAGCCCGGGGTTCGCCGGTTTGGATCCCGGGTGCGGGCATGGCACCGTTTAGCAAGCCATGCTGTGGTAGACGTCCCACATAGAAAGTAGAGGAAGATGGGCACGGATGTTAGCTCATGGCCAGTCTTCTTCAGCAAAAAGAGGAGGATTGGCGACCGATGTTAGCTCAGGGCTAATCTTCCTCAAAAGAAAAAAGCTGCAAAAAATTAAAATAAAATAAAAGAAAATTTATTTCCTTTATATTGTTGAGAGATTCCATAGGTGTAGAATACTGTGCTGAAGGTGTTTATTTCACAAAATTCTCATTACAGAGAGAACAAATAAAGGCCCAAATGAGTTATGATTCCATTTCCTGCTTAGTAGCAAGCACTTTTCCTCAGTTGAGTTTATGACATTGGAACTGTGTTGGCAGATCATGAGTTTTTTGGTGACATCCCTGAAAACAGACTTACATGGTTTTGGTTTGTGCCCCAAAGCTCATAAGCATCTCTGCCAGTGAGCTACACATGTGAAGCATATGAGCAGGTGGAAGTGGGATTGCCTGGTTGCCTCTTCTCTTGCCCATAGTTTATTCCTTCCATGGTACATTTTCACATCTGTTTTATGTTTTAAGATTTTTTAAAAGCATTTATTATTTTTACATGTTATTAAGTAGAACTAATCATTTAAATTACGAAAACATTATGAAATGATGTGGCTACATAAACAAAACCTTCTAGTATCTCTCTAGACAACCGAAATTATTAGTTTATTTTCCTAATGGAACTGCTGGTTGGAGGAAAAAATATGTCTTAAGAAAAGTAGTTCACTGCAATGCTCATCTATAATAAACGAAGCATTACATGTCTTCTGATGACTGGCTTAGACTTATAAGTAATCTTCTGGATGGTCACTCTAAATATCTATATTATCTCCTTCCCTACCTCTATTCTCAGAAAGTTATGCCACTTGTGCAATGCATTTTTCTTCAAAACAGATAGGTAGAGGACAAGGAAGATTTTATATGGAAGATTATTTTAAAGATTTTTTTTTCTGGTGGAAAAGCTGAGACCTTTGTTGAATCTCTAAATTAGTCCTAAAATTTGGTGAGCTTGTCAAATCCACACTTTTTGATGCCACACCACTTCTCAAGACCAACATTCTTCCACATAAGTTTGTCTTTAGGAACTGTCGAAATGACTACTTTCCTTTTTAAGTTTTCAAGTCAACAAATATTTATTAACCATCTCTGTTCGCTAAGTGCTCTAGGAAGTTTCAAGGAAAATGCAAACTATTGTCACTGTCTGTGGTGGACACACTTCCAATGAGTCATGTCCTTTGTCCTTATATAAACTTTTCCTCTTGATTGCAAGCAGAACTGGTGACATACTTGCTTCTAGCCAACGTGATAGGGCAAAGGTGCTGGGACATCACTCCCTTGACTAGATTACATGTATAGCAAATGTGAAGGGGTTTTGCAGATGTAGGTACAGTAGTTTCTGTGTTACTCACAAGAGAGATGATCCTGAGTGGGGCAGATGTAATCAGATGAAAACCATTGAAAGATGGACTCCACCCTTTTGTGAGACTCTTCCTCAATGGCTTTGAAGACCTAAGTTGTCATGTTGTGAAAGGGCCTGTAAGAATGCCACGTGGCAAGGAACTGCAGACTGCTCCAAGGAGCCAAAAGTAGCCTGTGATTGACAGCAAGAAAACAGTAACCTCAGTTCTACAACCACTAGGAACTAAATTCTGCCAACAACTACATGAATTTGGAAGAGGATCCTCATGTTCCAGAAAGGAGCACAGTCTGGCCCACACCTTGATTGTAGTTTTATGAGACTCTGAGCAGAAAACACAGTTAAGCTCTGCCTGGACTCCTGATGCATGGAATCTGTGAGATAATGTTTTAAGTTTGCAGCAATTTGTTACACAGCAATAAAAAACTAATGCACTGTCTTTAGACTATTCTCTGAACTATTCCCATGGTCCCACCATGAATTTAAATAATGCAAATAGAAATAGAACAAATTAGAGAGCAGTACAGTTCATCTAATAAATTAGAAAATAGATCACAAGAAAAATACCAGGTTAAGTCACCTGTCATGTGCTTATCAAGCTCTGCAAAGGAAAAAAATGGGGGGTAAAAACATCATCACATGAGTGCATGTTCAAAGATGATTGTTTCTCAAAATAGTTTTGTTTTATGTAGAACTTAATACGACTGTTGACTCAACCCCATTTCATTAACATCTAGAGTTTCAGTATGTCAAGCTGTCTTCTTGCTCTTACTGCTGCTATCCTTGAAAATATGAATCCTTTTCAACTTGAGCCAGAAGGTATTGGAGATTTTAGTTTAATTCCTCAGTGCTTAGGATATAGGCCTTTTGGAAAGCTAAAGTATAATTCTTAGAGGAGTTATACTTACTATTGAGCAATAGTGCTTTAGATATTAGATATTTTATGACCACACTGAATATCAGACCATTTCATGGGAACCATCAGTTTTCAATGAGGAGAAACTTAAAAGTGAAAACTGCCTTTGGTAGCATTTATTTTATCCTTTTTGGAGGAATTAAGAGCATGGTTATAGCTAAGTGACCATAAAATTTATCATCCAACAGAGACACATTGGAAAAAGAAAAAGGGGATAATTGAAAAGGAAACTGGGACAACAAGAGGGAAACAGGACTGTTCTTGGCAAACGAGGCCTTTTTGTCACTTCTGTTATGAAGCACCTTCAGGATAACAGACACAATGCTATCCTTATGTTCATTTGGTGTTCTATGGACTTTTGTTGTTTACAATTATGACACATACCAAAAGAAATCAAAACCCAAAACACTTTAACCCAAAAGAATGTCGTAGATTATTCTGAATCAATTTAAATTTCACTGAAAAAAACCAGTATTCCTTGCTCTAATTTTAGGTGCCTTATTAGACTCTTGTTGATAACACTGTATTGTACAATTGAAATTTGCTAAAAGAGTAGAATGTAAATGTTCTCAAGCACACACACAGAAGAGATAAATATGTGAGGTGATAGATGTGTTAATTAACTCAATGAGAGGAGTCCTTTCACAATGTATACGTTTATCAAATCATCACATTGTACATTTTCGATATGTTACAATTTTATTTGTGAATTAAACTTAAAAAAAACTAACTGTGGCATCCCATTTCTTTAAAAACATTTTTTATCTAGGTAATGTCGGTCTATAACATTATATATATTTCAGGTGTCCATCATTATATTTCGACTTCCGTGTGGACTACGTCGTGTTGACCACTAAGAGTCTAGTTGCCATCGATCCATCACCATACAAATGTGTCCCTTTATCCTTTTAACCCTTCTCCCACCCTCCTTCTCTGCTAACCATCAATCTTTTCACTCTATCTATGTGTCTGTTTGTTGTTGTTTCATCTTCCATATATGAGTGAAATCATACAATATTTGGTCTTCTCCGTCCGACTTATTTCGTTTAGCATAATACCTTCAAGGTCCATCCATGTTGTCACAAACGGTAAAATTTTATCTTTTTTACAGCTGGGTATATACCACATCTTCTTTATCTATTCATTTGTCGATGGGCACTTACGTTGCTTCCAGGTCTTTACTATTGTGAATAATGCTGCAATGAACATAGGGGTGTATAGATCTTTCCAAATTAGTGTTTTTGTGTTCTTTGGATAAATACTCAGAAGCAGAATAGCTGGATCATATGGTAGTTCTACTTTTAATTTTTTGAAGGAACTTTCATACTGTTTTCCATAGTGGCTGCACCAGTTTATATTCCCTCCAGCAGTGTATGAGGGTTCCCTTTTCTCCACATCCTCTCCAACACTTCTTATTTCTTGTCCTTTTAATAATAACCATTCTGACAAGTGGTATCTCATTGTAGTTTTGATTTGCATTTCCCTAATAATTAGTGATGCTGAACATCTTTTCATGTACCTTTTGGCCATCTGTATATCTTCTTTGGAAAAATGTCTGTTCAGATTCTCTGCCCATTTTTTGATTGGGTTGTTTGTCTTTTTGTTGTTGAGATGTATGAGTTCTTTATATATTTTAGATATTAACTCCTTATCAGATTCATGATTTGCAAATATCTTCTCCTAATTGTAAGATTCTCTTTTCGTATTGTTGATGTTTTATTTTGCTGTGTAGAAGCTTTTTAGTTTGCTGTAGTCCCACTTGTTTATTTATTTATTTTTTGTTTCTCTGGCCTGAGGAGACATACTCAAAAAGATACTGCTAAGACTGTTGTCAAAGAGCACTTACTGCCTGTCTTTTCTTCTAGGAGTTTTATGTTTTCAGATCTTGCAATCTTTAACCTATTTTGAGTTAATTTTTGTGTGTGGTGCAAGATAGCAGTCTACTTTCATTCTTCAGCATGTGGCTGACCAGTTTTCCCAACACCGATTTTGGAGGAGACTTTCTCCATTGTATGTTCTTAGCTCCTTTGTCAAAAGTTAGCTGTCCATAGACATGTGGTTTTACTTCTGGGCTCTCAGTTATGTTACATTGATTTGTGTCTGTTTTCCTGCCAGTACCATGCTGTTTTGATTACTACAGCTTTGTAATATACTTTGAAATCAGGGAGTGTGATGCCTCCAGCTTTGTTCTTTTTTCTCAGGATGGCTTTGGCTAATTGGGGTCTTGGCAACCTATTTCTTACAAACATATTCTGACTTTACTTCCCTGTTCCTTTGCCTGTTACTAAAAACACATTCTGCTTAGGTTATTCCATGTGGACCAACTTCTCTTCCTTTTCATTGTTTGTTTTCTTCTATTTGAGAGGTAGTGTAGTGTAGGGATTAAAAGTAAATGTGCTGGATTCTGACTGCCTTGGTTCAAATCTTGGTTTTACCATTTGTGACCATCAACAACTTAATTTATCTTGATGTGCTTTAACTTTCTCACTTGTGGTTGGAAATAAAAATGGAGATTTAAACAGTACTTACCTCATGGGTTGTTGTGAGAGAGTGTTTTGCACATAGGTAAGCCCTCAATAAATGTTAACTCTTGTCATTATTTCCCTCTTAAAAAATCTCCCAAGTGCACTAATTCACTTAGGTTTCGTAGTGTAACACACTTTTTTTTATAACTAGGAAAATAAAATTAATGCTTCCAAAAAATTAGCTTGCTAGCTTAAAAGGAAACCTGCTTGGTATCTGCTGGCAGATGTTTCTCTTTTAGGCTTTCTTGGCCCAAAGAGGAATGTGGTAATATGCTATTAAGAGGTGATATCACTAAATAAACTGGTCATCATTCAGAATATATTTGATAAATATTTAAATATTAAAATGTCATTTTGTGTTGAATAACAAGATATAAACTGGTTTTCTCTCTTCTTCACCTAAAGTAACTAACTCATGGCTTTATTAGTAATTGAATTAAAACATCAGTTAAGGAGATACAGATTTTAAAAGTTCCTTAGACTTTTTAACAGTTCTCAAGGAAATGATTTTAAAACAAAGGACTATGGCAATGGAAAAATGTGTGCATATTAAAGCCAAAACATACTTCTGTGACTTTGGTCTTTAGAGACTAAGATTCCAGCAAGATTAACTGACTGAACTTCTAAGCATGCTTGATAGTTCTGAATCAAGTTCAAGTATTCACATTTATAATCAGTGCCCTAGAATTAGATATGGTTTAATCTGACAGTCAAGTTCAATGGATAAATCATTCCTCATTAGAATTACAGTACTGTTAAGAGTAGGGCACATGGCCTTTGGAAGGTGGATACATTTCCCATGAAAGAGATTTTGGAAGACTGTCTAGTAGAAATTTAATAAGCCTGGCCAGAGATGTTCACTATGTTTCATTTTGCTAACTTGGTACGTTAGCTCGAACTTGCCATTAAACTAAGGAAAGATCCAAGTTACTTAATTACCAAAATATCCAGTTTTTTGTTTCTAGGAGAAAAAAAAGCAGGGGAAAAATGAAGGTGATTCTTGAGATGTGAGTCAAATTATCTCTCAATATTTTGGAAAGTGAGTCATTTCTTGGATATATTGATTTTGTCACATCATTTGGTTTGGAATAACCCAATGATGACATAAAACAGAAGCCCAGCAATCTTCAAAGAAGGAAATTGAGTGAATGGATTCTTTCTTTCTCTCTCTATATTTCATTTTCATTTTTTCCTTCCTATCTTCCTTTCCTCCCTCCCTTCCTCCATTCCTTCCCTCTTCTTACATTTGGTGGTGAACTTCAATAAGCCCAAATATGAAGATACTGCAAAATATACAAGAAAATAGAGTGAGAAATGAGTGCTAGAATGAAGCTGCCTAGCTACGGGACAAGGTGAACTACAGAACTGAGCAATTCTCGAAGGAGTCTACAGAGTGCAACTCAAATAGGACATAACTCAAATAGGAAATTCAGACCCTAATCCTCCTTCTGTAGATGGAGTGGATGATCCTTCACTCTTTTCTTCACATGAATAGAATAATCATAGACTTCATAATTATAGTAGTCTCCCCTTATCTGCAGTTTTGCTTTCCATGGTTTCAGTTACTTGTAGTCAAATGTGGTCCAAAAATATTAAGTGGAAAATTCCAGAAATAAACAATTCGTAAGTTTTAAACTGCGCTCTTTTCTTAGTAGCTGTGATGAAATCTCATGCTGTCCTGTTCTGTCCTGCCAGGGACGTGAATCATCCCTTTGTCCAGTGTATTCACACTGTATATGCTACCCACCCATTAGTATTAGACATCTTGGTTATCAGATCCAGTGTCACAGTTTTGCAGTGCTTGTGTTCAAATAACCCTTATTTTACTTAATAATGTCCCCAAAGCCAACTTTATGATTAGTTATTGTTGTTAATCTCTTACTGTGCCTAATTTATAAATTAAACCTCATCATATCTCTGTATGTATAGGAAAAGGGTTCAGTACTATCCTCGGTTTCAGGCTGCCACTGGGGGTCTTGAGACATATCCTTCGTGGATAAAGGGGGACTGCGGTATTTAAATTTGAATCTCAAATCTATTTATTTATTTCTGATGTCTTGCCTGAGATCTAAACTCTTAGTTTTCAACTCTCTTTTTGGTAACTCCACCTGATATTCCCCAGAGGAACTTCAAATTTCACACGTTAGCTCAATTTGTTGTTTCCCATCGGGTCACACCTAATCTGCCTCTGTATTCTCAACTAAGTTTAACAGTTGTCGCTATCCACCCAATAGCAGAGCCACATATTTTTCAACTTCTTGGACAAACACAGGGCTCATTAGCAAAGTAAAGGCTATAAAAAGTTCTAGAGTAAAGAAACTGATTTAACTTCACTCCTCCATGGTTTTCTAATCACAGAATCTTTTTTTCATGGAACACCTATTAACAATGTACCAGGGTACAAATTAAAAATTTTGCAATGGACTGTAAGGACCTATACCTATACAATCAGAGTCTGACCTCATCTCCTACATCTCTCTGCCCTCACTCACACCTCTCTAGCCATACTGACCTCTTTTCTGTGCCAATTCTAGTTCACCCTATAGCTGGAGGTTTAGCCTGTCCGTAGATAACCATGGGCAATAATCCCAAGGAAAGGCAGCCTCAACTTCTGGATCCCATTTCTTCAAAAACGTGATGTAAGCAAAACTGCCAGAGCAATGCCTAACCTCAGTAAAATCTTTGTAATCCTTTTGGAAATTTATTTGCCCACAAATCTCAACTCATTGATTTTACAAACCATAATTATTTATTTCTTAAAGCAGTCTCAAAAGACCTCTCTGTCATCATTTTGTAGATGCCATTATTTTTTAGACAAAGTGAATCTAAACATTTGAAAGTAGTAATAAAATACAAAGTTGTTAAGACTTTTCTACGGTGAAGTCTTTTGATCTTTTCAAGTTAGAATTTCTAATGAAGTGAGGTTACTATGCCATAGACAGTGAAGAAGGTAAAATGGTTAAGAGCCTAGCATTTGAATTCAGATTGCTACACTCAAACTTTGGTTCTGTCACTTACTCATTGTGTTATTTTGGTCAAGTTCCCTCTTTGGGCCACAGTTCCCTCATATTTAAACCCGTAATAATAATTGAACTTTCCTTTCCTTTTAGGTAATTCCTACCAGTGAAAACAGACTAGGTCAGTATTCTCAAACTTTAACATCTCACCTCCAGGTGAGAATCACCTGGAGGTTAAAACATGTCTGAGCCCCATCCCCAGAGCTCCTGATTCAGTAGGTCTGGGAAGACACCCAAGAATTTGCATTTCTAATAAGTTTCCAAATGCTGCTGCTGCTGCTGGCCCAGGATCAGACTTTGAGAACCACTGAGCTGGAATATACTGTGGTAACAAGCAATCCGAAATCTCCGTGGCTTATAACAACAGAAGTTTATTTCCTGTGCATGCTGCATGAACAATGCAGTCTATATGGGGACTCTGCTCATCATTGTCACTCAAGGGCCCAGGCTCCTGGAGGCTCCACTGCCACCTGTGCTTCCATGGTCATCACTGAGGGGAAAGGGAACATGGTGAATTGTGAGCTGGCTCTTAAAATTTCTGATTGGAAGCGAGCACTCAGTGTTAGCTATTATTACTAAAGTTTTTCTGTAAATTCTCTTTCTGTTACAGCTTTTCAAGAGGAGTATGATGCGTTCTGATGCTTAATTCTGATCTGCATGGGGAAAGGAGGAGTCAGAATGACAATCATCTTTGCGCTGACTTTGTGAAATAATCCTCTTTCATTTTTTTTCCTGTATTATCTTGAATTGCCTTTTGTTACTTCATGTCTTTATACAAATCCTGCTTCTGGGAACCATTCCAGCCTCAACTTCTGGATCCTATTTCTTCAATTTTGCCTGCTTTGCGGTCAAAATAATAGCTAAGAGTTATCAAACAGGGCATTATTTTAAGTGTTTTATATATATATATATATATATATATATATATATATATATTCTTCCCTTTAAACTAACTCACTTATCACCACCCCCATTTTATAAATAAGGAAACAGAGGTCCAAAGGCCCTTTGGCTTTCATCTGATCGTCTTCCATCTGCTCCCTTGAACCTGATGCTTTGGACCTTCCCCTGATTAGGGCCCCACTTCCCCTGGTTTGTAGATGTCATGTGCTAGGGGCCTGAACTCACACCAGCCACTTCTCTGCCCAACTTGGCTTCTCGAAAGGAAGTTCAGTCTAGGATGATAAAAATGTTTGCTCCTATGTTGTTCTCAAGGATGTTGGAGAGCTACATAATACTACAAATGCTTTCATATGAATACTTTAAACTCTTCAAAAACCTATAGCAACCAAGGAATTGTTTTCTTCCCTTTTGACTTCATGTAGCCCTTATTTCTTTGGTGAAATCTTTGTGTTCAATGTATTATAGCAATAGCCTGGGTCAATTTCCCTGAATCCCCCTCCTTATTTTAAATCTCATTTTAGAAAGACTGGAAGGTACAGGGGGAAGAACATGGCTTTGGGAGCCAGATAAACCTGGGAGCAAGTCCCTACTCCATTATTCACCTAGCTGTGGGACTTTGAGGAGGACGCTGGATAACTCTAGACCTAATTCTTATTTGTGAAATGAGAACAATAGTAATTACCTCACAGAATCCCATTTTTAGGTAAAGCATCACTTTTCTGTACTGCAAGGGCCTGCTGGAAAATCAAACAGGAGGTGGCTGAACCAGTAAGAGCTTATGCAACTGTAATTAATTAATGAGATATGTGGGTCTGTTCGTTACAGCTTTTTCAACTTATTTGTGCTGCCAAAAGATGAATTCTCAGTCTCTAGAGACCAGGATTAGTAGCATGAAGAATCTGAAGTAATCCTTCTTTTCCAGCAGGATTATTTGTTTTTCATCTCTGTTCAAATAGCCAAGTTGATTTATTTCATAGTTCTAGATTTGCTTTCACATTATCTGATTATTTGATTTTCAGTTTACAAGTATATTCCAGCTTGTGTATTATGCAGTATCAGATTGTGGGTATAGGTGCGGGCCGATAGTGTACAACTGGGATTTTCCTTACCCTAGATTTTGGCAGAAATTTGTCACATGGACACTTTACAAGGGGCATTGTATTATCTGGTAGATGGTATCTTGGAGTATATTTTTACAAGATACAGAAGGGGTGGATTTCTGTTATGTCACCCCTCAGACACATGCCAGGTGGGTCTTATCAGAAAACTGGATTAAGATAGGGAGGAGTATGTAATTTTCTGTTCCAGCAGCTAAGCCTTCCAATGTTAAACAGAGTTTTTAAAAATATATTACTTTTTCCAATTCAGTCTCCACAATGCTGTCAGAGTAATCTTTTAAAAATATAAATCTGATCATGTCACTCATCTGCTTTAAACTTTCATTGACTTCCATTGTTTTTAGGAGAAAGAGCCAATCCTTAACGTTCTCTAATGCCCCCTGTCGGCTGGCTGGCCCCTACCTCTGCGCCCTTACCTTTTATGCTAATGAGACTCTCTAAGCAGGAGCCACCCTGGTCTGCTCTCAGTCCTTCCACATCCTGCTCACCTCAGCCTCAGGCTTTGGTGTCCACTGTTCCCTGTGCTGGAATACACTCCCCACTGCCTGGCCAGAGCCCTACTTATTTTCAGATCCCAGCTAACAATTCCTTGTAAACTTTGTAGCTCTGGGCAAGTCATTTAAATTTTTTAAGCTTCAGTTTCCTCATCAAAAAATGGAGGATAATAATACCACCTATCTCAGAGAGTGGTTGTTGGAATGAAGGAAGATAGCATATCAAATTCTCTCACGGTTTTGGTAGATATTAACTAAGTAAATGTTATTGTTACCATCCCCGGTATCATCATTATTCCTCAGGGAAACTTTCCTTATCCCCAAGATAAAGTCAGTTCCTCATGTAACAGATTTTCACAGCACTCTGCAGTTTTTTCTCCTAAGTATATTCTGTGATTTCTGTGATACACTTTTTTGTTTGTCTTATTGGCAGTCTCTCCCACTAGCCTATAAACTCAAGAAGGCAGGAGTTTGGCTCACTGTTGTTTCCCCACTGCCTGTGACAATTTCTTGTACACATTTACACTTAAAAATATATATGTTGAGTGAAGAAATGAAGTGTGGCTGATTTATGATTACGTTGTCAGAATGGATCTATATATGGAGGAATCATTTTCTAAAAGCTGGGTCTTCATTAATAAGACCTCTAAAGGAAAGTTAAAATGTCAGGGATTTTTCTTTTCATTCCCTATCTGCCACATTTTAAGAGAAGTCTTTTAGTCTTGGATAACTTCCTACAGGGTCAGAGAAAAAAATTCATCTCTGCCTATTTTAGGGCTTGGATTTAGGGGCTCTACAGTGGCTGCTGTGCTTCATCAGTATTATCTTATGTGAGCTCAGATCCACAGATACTTCTAAAGGGAGGAATTTATAGGTTTTTCAATTCAGTCCATGTGAGCAGTGCTCACGTGAGATAATTAAACAGAAGCCAGTTTCCAAGCGTGAAGCTGATCTATGCGAGAATCAGAATGAACTTGTAGTGATAGGTAAGTCAGCACAGATAGAGCTTGCAGGCGAAACACCCTGGGGGACAGCGGGGGTCAAAAAGTCTTATCCAGGTAGACTGGGGATGGGGAAAAATTTATAACAGGATCAGCACATGAGTGAGAAGTGAGTAGAAAGACAGAATGATTAGTAAATGTGTTGTCCAAATTTGATCAAACGTAATTCCATGTGTACATTCTCCAGAAGAGTTCAAATTAAGGT
Source organism: Equus quagga (assembly GCF_021613505.1). Lineage (NCBI taxonomy): Eukaryota > Metazoa > Chordata > Mammalia > Perissodactyla > Equidae > Equus > Equus quagga. Next base: position 48,171,167 of record NC_060277.1, read on the forward strand.
CTGAGCATATTTTTGGTCAGTTTGTTTTAAAAAACCTCAATCCCAGAAATGGTTGTAAACTGTTCTTCCTTAGGTTGAGATAAACAACATTTCCAGAGAATCAGCTTTTGGTCTACCTGATGGTTCTTTCAAGCTTTTTGCTTTCTTGCCTCTCTTTATTCCTTCATTAAAAAAAAAAAAAAAAACCATTATGTATATCTATATGATATCAAGCACTTTGTTGAGTATTGATGTGATAACAAATAATAATAAGTATAGCTTGCCTGCCCTTTAGGAATTTCTATTCTAACTAGGAGGCAACTGAGCAGATAAAAACTTGTAGTGTAGTGTAATATAGAGATTGACAGAGGAGGGGTCCCTAACACAGACTCAGGGATTCAGCAGAGGTTGGCAGAGTTAATTCAGACGTACTAATGGGAGTAAGTCAGATGAAGGATGTGTGTGGGAAAGGTGAAAGATACTTCACTAAGAGGGAGCAGCAAATTTTAAGCATCAGAGATAAGAGAGAACCATACGTTAGGAACGTTCACATGGGTTCTGAGCTAGGTAGAGGCAAGAGCTGAGGCTACATAATAAAGCCCTTTATATCTTGGTAAAGTTTTTAGACTTTATTCCAAAAATGATTAGAGACCACTTAAGGATTTTAAGTGGAGAATCATTGTGTTACTTGACACTTTTATATGTAGCTTGGCCAGCTAACAATTATTCTCTCTTGCTCTGGAGACTCTCTCTGCTTAATCCACCTGGCATTTGTACTGTAAGACCCTATCTCTCTGGCCATGGAAGGTTGGCTTAGCTGCAGATGGATGTCCTAATCAGATTAGCCCAGTCAGGTGCTGTCTCTTGGATTCTGGTGAGGACCACCAGAATGTAGAGAAGGGAATGTTAATTTGGGAGCTATGGAATTACACATTTTGTCAAGCAGGTTTGGAAGCAGAGAAGCAAATGTGGAGTGATCATCAAGAGAAAAGTAGAGGCCTAAGACAAAGTGAGACTTCTTGCTGAAATTATTCTTATCTTCTTTCATATTTCTAGTCTTAGCTCCTATTAAGACCTGAATGCTTTTCTGGCCTTGGGTCCTGTAGACACCATGCATTCTTGTCTTAGTTTGGGTTTCCTAGATGGAAACATAGATTCATGAGAAAATCATTTATTTAAGAAGTGTTTCCAGGGGGCCAATCCAGTGGCCTAGAGGTTAAATTCATGTGCTCTGCTTTGGTAGCCTGGGATTTGCGGGTTAGGATCCTGGGTGTGGAGCTACACACCACTCATCAAGCCATGCTGTGGTCATGTTCCACATACAAAATAGAGCAATATTGGCATAGATGTTAGCTCAGGGACAATCTTCCTCAAGCAAAAAGAGGAAGATTGGCAACAGATGTTAGCTCAGGGCCAATCTTTCTCACCAAAAAAAAAAAAAAAAGTGTTCCCAGGAAAATAAGGAAGTGAAATAAATGGGATCAGGAAGAGAAGGAGGGTGCAATATGAAGCCAAACCCAATGGAGGATAACTCTGGATTAACACTTCAGAGAAATTCTAGAAGCAGTGTTATTCATGCCTTTGGAATTTTTCCAATCAGAAGTGCAGGGAGCCAAAGTGTTTCTACCACTACATCTGTCAGTCATTGGTTAAGAACTGACCCTGAGGCATATATGCATGGTGATGGATAAAAATTGGACTATGGGAGTCACACGATGAAGTGTATTCAGGAATTGATAAACAATAATGTACACCTGAAATTGCACAATATTATAAACCAGTATAATCCAAATAAAATCACTAGAAAAAAAATAACGATGTATTAAATATCTTAGGAAAAAAAAATTGCCACTGGAAGACCCAAATTTTGAGAGAATTTTAGTTTTCTGTGCCTATAGCTAAGAGCAGCTCTTGAATGTAGATTCCAATGCTGGCTGCTGAGAGTGGGGCATGCCAGGAGCCCTGTGGTGGACAGTGGAGTGCTGATCCAAGGAGCTATGGGCAGGGCACTTACACTATTGGCTACCATCCTTAAAGTTGTCTCCTTTTTTTTTTTTTTTTAAAGATTTTATTTTTTCCTTTTTCTCCCCAAAGCCCCCCCGGTACATAGTTGTGTATTCTTCGTTGTGGGTTCTTCTAGCTGTGGCATGTGGGACGCTGCCTCAGCGTGGTCTGATGAGCAGTGCCATGTCCGCGCCCAGGATTCGAACTAACGAAACACTGGGCCGCCTGCAGCGGAGCGCGCGAACTTAACCACTCGGCCACGGGGCCAGCCCCTTAAGTTAAGTCTCCTTTTAATTTTTTTTCCAGCTAGCTGAAGTTAATTTATGTAACCTTCAACCAAAAACTCTAAAGTAGCACCATGATGTTATCTGGTGTTGTTTTATAATCAGCACTCTGGCTGCTGTGCAGAGAATGGATGGAAGGAATATTAAGTTTGGAGGTAAACCAGTTAGGAGGCTGTTGAAATAATTCATTTACTAACTCTTTTATTTTATTTATTTGTTCAAAAAATATTTATTGAGCATCTCTATGTACCAATTGATGGGGATATAACAGAAATTAAGGCTAACAAGATACTAGCATTAGCAGACATTTTGTCTAATAGAGGCACCAGGACAAAAAGATGAAACATTATAATTAGGTGTCGTGAGAAATGTGTGCTTTAGGGAAACATCTGCACCTGAATGTCGGGGAAGGTTCCCCAGAGAAAGTGATGTGGAAATTGGATCCTGAAGGACGGGATAGATAATAACGGCCTAGAAAACTGTAATACCAATGAGTAGAAGTGAATTTATTTGGAAGATATTACAGAGGTAGAGTAATAGGCTATAGTGACTGTTTGAATGTGAGAGAAATTCCTCTCGGTTGGCTAGAGATACCATTAACTGGGGCAAATATTACAAAAAGTAGATTTGGGAGTCAAACACTTAAGTTTGTCTTGGCAGAGTTAAACAGGAAATGTTATGAGACATGCAGATGCATTCTGTTCTTTTTTTTGGAAGGCCAAGGTATAAGAATGGAGGCCTTACAAAGAACTCCAAACTTCTAGCCATGGCCTGTCTTGGATGGAAGGTTTGATTAAGAAGGCTGGCTTAATCAATCAGGCTTGAGAATTTACCGGACATAATTCCAATGCTATTCAGCTGCTTGACTTGCATTTCCCTTGGTGGACTTAAGTTAGATTTATTTTTTAAGAAAGCCAATGAGTCAGTTATTACAGTAATTTATTATGACAGTTTAATGTGCCTTTATTGTTTGTTGAAAGCTGTGTTTCTCAAACTTTATCATTTGGTTTTGCTTCTCTATGATTTTGCCTTAGCCATGTATTACCTATACTATTTTTCTTTAAAAATACTCATTTTTTTGCTATCCCTAAGCAATGCTATCCATAAAACATAGATTTGGTGTGCCAGTTATATTTTTATAATGCACAACAAAATAAATGCATAACTGCCATGTTCTACCATGATTCATGCATCACATCAAATCTTCTCCTACCAATACTGGGATATACGCTATATTTTGAGAAATTATGGTTTAGATAATTAAACCTGTGAGAGGGTTAGACTGGGTCTTCTCTAGGGACGGCTTATCATATAGATACTTTTCCAAAAGAAAATGCCGATTTGCCAGTGGATGAAATGTAATGTAGGTCAGAGACCACACATTTTTTCATTTTTTGTTTTTGTTTTTTTCAAGAGACTTAACGATTCAGAGCTAACATGACAACTCTGTTGGCAGATTCATGCTCCCTTCACACCTGTAGGGAAGAACCCTTCCATGCCTCTTCCTATCTTCTGGTGGTTTACTGGCCATCATTGATGTGCGAGGCTCTGCAGTTTCTTTGGAGGATAGCTCACTGCTTTCTTAAGGCAAGGAGGAAGACAGAGACTGTGACAAGAGCTTTCAGCTTCCCCAGAACACTGTCTGTGAGTCTGAGAGAAGCAGCAGTTCTGTTTGGCACATCCTGTTTATTGGACCATATTCTTTAGATTGGCAATTTTATAAAGAATAAAAAAGTAAATGACAAGTTATTAATAAAGAGAAATAAAATGAACTAAAGCAAATAGAGTTGAAGGTATGAAGCATATGAAAGAGTAAATATTCTGAAGCAGGAAAGAATAAGGTCTGTTGTCTGGACAGAAATATCTGAACTTGCTTTCAAATGCCCTTTGTGACTGAAGTAATGAAAGTGATTTCTTCTTGGGAAGACATTTTTTAGGCTTGAATTAGGGGGATGAAACCCCTACCCCATTTCTGAGGTCAGAGAATTTGTGTGTTAAAACCTGCAGGCCTTCGAGCAGCCAGTCTGCAAAACAGGGAGTAAACAAAGAGATACTGTGTGGTGTCCCAGGGCCATTGCCCCGAGACCGTGTGCAGGCACAGACCAGCAGCGTAGCTGATCCAGCGCTGGTTTTGAGAACCTACATAGTTATTTCACCACTACAGGCTCCCAGGCCTTATTAACCAGCTAACTTTAATCCTGTTCAGAACAAGATTATAAAATGAATTTAATAAGCAAAAGTGCTTCTACATTCATTATCCTGTGATTTTATAGAAAGTCTCAATGGCACCATCAAACGGCATCTGGGGTTTAGCGTGAATCTAGTTGTGAAGTATGTCAAGTTTGTTTTGTTTTAAATTAATAGATTTTATTTATTTATTTATTTATTTTGGTGAGGAAGATTGGCCTTGAGCTAACATTTACTGCCAATCTTCCTCTTTTTACTTGAGGAAGATTGTCCCTGAGCTAACATCTGTGCTAATCTTCCTCTATTTCGTATATGGGACCTGCCACAGCATGGCTTGACAAGCCGTGTGTAGGTCCACACCTGGGATCTGAACCTGTGAACTCTGGGCTACTGCAGTGGACCACACAAACTTATCCAAAAACCACTGGGCCAGCCCCTAGACTTAATTCTTTTATTAGTTTTAGGTTTACATAAAAGTTGAGGAGAAAGTACAGAGAATTCCTCTACGCTACCACCAGTTTCCCCTATTATTAACATCTTGCATTAGTATGAGGACGTTGGTTACAACTGATGAACCAAAATTGATACATCATCCTTAACGAAAGTCCATCGTTTGCATTAGGGTTCACTCTTTGTGTTTTACAGTTTTATGGGTTTTGATAATGTCAGGTATACATCATTACATCATTATAATATTGTACAAAATAGTTTTACTGCTCTAAAAATACTCTATGTTCTCCCTATGAATCCTGCCCCCTCCCCCTGGTCTCCTGGCAACTACTGATCTTTTCTGTCTTTTTAGTTTTGCTATTTCTAGAATGTCATATGGTTGGGATCACACAGTATGTACCCTTTTCAGATTGACTTCTTTCACTTAGTAATAAGCATTTAAGTTTCCTCCATGTCTTTTTGTTGCGTGATCGCACATTTGTTTTCAACAATGAATAATATTCCATTGTATGGATGTACCATTCACATATTGAAAGATATCTTGGTTGCTTCCAAATTTTGAAAATTTTGAATAACGCTTCTATAAACATCTGTGTGCAGATCTTTGTGTGAAGAGAAGTTTTATTCTTTCAGTTTTATTGAGCTATAATTGACTTACAGCACTGTGTACGTTTAAGGTATACAGCATAATGACTTGGCTTACCTGTATTGCGAAATGATTTCTACATTTGTTTACCTAAGAGTATGACTGTTGGAGTGTATGTAAGACTACATTTAGTTTTGTAAGAAATGCTAAACTGTCTTTAAAAGTGGCTTTACCATTTAAAGTTCATATGTAAACTTCCTCCTTGGTCATCTCTGTGTGTCTCTTCACTGTTTTATATATTTCCCAAGTGACCAGTGCTCTCCATATTGCCTTCACCAGGCTGAGTAGAACACAGTAGCCCACCCCTGCTCCCTTTCCAAAAGCACTTGTAGGTCTCATTTCTTCAGAACTCTGACCTTAGCTAGGAAAGCAGATAGCGCCAATGAGTATTAAGGTAGCACTTACTGTTTACAATTAACTTCTGCATAAAATTTTCCTTTTAATCTTAAGACAGAATTCTCCAATAAGGGCTTATTTTCCCCAATTTGGAGATAAGGAAACTGATATTTAGCAAAAATTCATACAGCTAGTCAGTGGTGGAGATGGACTGGGTATTCCTCAATCACTTTAAATCTCTTCTGAAATGAGAAAGCAAATTAAATAAGCATACAGATAAACCAGCTAATTCTTCCAAGCCAAACTGGAAATTTTAATGGCTAAACTGGCTGACATGCTGCTCTTCCAGAAAACATAACCAATTAAAAGTTGTGTTTCTAATGCCATAACCCAAAGGAACACTAATGGTGGTTATTTTACTCATTAAAGGATGCTTTAATGACCAAGTTAGCCAAATATGCAACCGGACAACATCTGCCTCTTAAAAAATAGTTTTACTGCTCTTTAAGTACAGCAAAGAAATACTAATGATTCTTTCTGAAACTAGAGAAAGTTGTTAAAGGAGATATGCTCTGTAAGGGGTGAACAGACTTTCTCAACATTTTATAGGGTTGTTTACTAAGCTTTAAAAGGAATTTCTTAATGTAGAATTTAACTGTGCACATAAAAATACTATATAAATGTTTAAATCATTTTCAGTCTCATCTATAATAAAGGCACGTCCTGAAGTTGGAGTCAATATTTGAAGCAGAAAAAGATTAAGGACCCTCTAGTACAACCCTGGCCTTATGTTTTAATTAAATGTATCCTATTGACATTGCCTAATCATTCCTCTTGTTTCTTTTGAATATCCCAAAATCCTCCAAGTGGTTTCTGGCCATTGCATAAGCTTGTGAACACATTCAACATATTACTCCCAAATGATGTATTGCTTGGAAATGATGAGCTGGATTCACTTGCCTTTCTATGCTCCCCTGCATCCAACCCTATTCCCAAGATATCAGTGAAACAGGGATCTATAAATTTCTCTATTCAGCATCTGTATTAGTTTCCTAAGATTGTTATAATATGGTACAGCAAACTGGGCGGCTTCAAACAACAAAAATTTATTGTTTCTGTTCTGGAGGCCAGAAGTCTGAAATGAAGGTATTGGTAGACCCATGGTCCCTTCAAACCTGTAGGGGAGAGTCCTTCCTTGCCACTTCCTAGCTCCTGGTGGTTTGCTGGCAATCTTCAGAGTTCCTTGGCTTATAGCCGTGTAAGTATAATCTCTTCCTTTGTGATCACATGGCATTCTCCTGTGTGTCTTTCTGTCATCAATGATTATCTTTTTATGGGGACACCAGTCATATTGGATTAGAGGCCACATTACCCTTGTATGACCTCATCCTAACTAATTATATCTATAACCAACCCTATTTCCAAATAAGTTCACATTTCGAGGAACTGGGCATTAGAACTTCAACATAACTTTTTTGGGAGTGTAGGGGACACAATTTGATCCATAACAGAGCACTTTTTCTTTTTTCTGGGAACAGCAACCTTCCTCTTGTGGAAAAATGCTCTTTACCCATTTCAGTTAGTTCTAGTGTGCATCCAGCCTCAGTACTGGTGCTGAGTATTCAGTACTCGGTTATAGTTAATTATCCCAGAGGTTGGAATGTAACTATATCTTTCAGAGTCCTTACCTAGAATTTTAAAAACTGGGTCTGGGAAAAAGATTCAGCTTCTCTTGGTGATGAAAGGCATGTGAAATGTGGGACATGCTGACACCTGTTTTCAGACTCAGGGAAGAAATCAGTATTGGAGAAAAAGTCAACAGAGACAAGAGAATAGCAGACAAGAGATATGAGAACCCCTTTGACTGCAATTACATAAAGTCTCTTTTTGCTTCAGTTAGTTTGAGGAGTTGATTTCTTTTATTTGCAAAACAAAACCAAAATGAAACAAACAAAACAAAAGAAGAACTACAAAACCCAATAAAATTGTCAAGGGACTTCTACTTTCTGTAGTTGGGTGGTTGCCACCGTGAAGACTATCTTTATGATATTGACTCAAGAAATTGTTCTAAGGAAAATAGATTTCAAGTGGAGTAAGTCAACCTGGTTTTACAGCATTTATCCCTAATTTGTGAATTTTGGACTCATAAGGCTAGTGAGTCCAAAATATAGGGATTTTAATTTTAGTTCAGACATTAGATAACTGCATAAATCAGATAATGTATTTATTTGCCCTTTGCCTCATGTTTATCTTGATACACTAGGAAGAAATAATGTTTGCTGAGTGTAGAGGTAAGACTCAATTTAAATGTTAAATTAAATATGTTTCAGAGTTAATGCAATTCTCTTTATACACCATTTTTGATACATATGATTTTAAAAATTTTAAAAAGTAGAACTTTCTAAAGGAGATATATCGTTTACATTTGTGTTTATATTTTAAAATAATGCCAATTCTGTCAAAAGCTGTTTGACTACAAGGACTAAAGAGAGTTATTAGAAATGAAAGAGTAGCTTAATAATGAATTGAAGTTATTAAATTTAGTGTAGCCCAATATATCTTCTTTAGTTCTTCTTAGTTCTAAGATGCATGTTAGTTCTAAGATGCAAAGTATTCAGAATTATACCTTTCTGTTGCATGGACCCCCTTTTATTTTTAAATATAACTGGCTTTCTTTAATAACTCAATGTGACATGCTGTAATCTTTAGTGTAGCCAACACAAGAAGAGGGTAATATAAATTAGTACCTTCAGCATTTCCTAAAACATCTAATGGTCTTAGAACATTTAACTTCATTTTTTCCTGAAGGTAGGACAAAGTACCAGGATGACCTTGTAAGCCCTTTTTATGGTCCAGAAGAATATTCTCAATAGGATGAGAGAACTCTTAGCATCTATCGAAGAGAAGCATGATGCTTTAAAGAGAAGGGGAAAAAAATTGTTGCCTATTATCCTATTATTTATATATTAGAACATATCAATATATGTTATACATATACATATATGCATACATAATATATGATACATATATGTATATAATATGCAATATTATAAATAACAAGATAATGGGAAAATATGGCATAATAAAACATACCAACTAATCCAAAAGAAGACAGAAAAGGTAGCATATATTAGGTGAGACATTAAAAGAGAAATAGTAATATTACAAGTGCTAAATAATTCAACAATAACATTAAACAAAAATGAACTGAGTGTTCCAAGTAGAAGACTATAATAATAATTATATGACACTTATAAGATAAACAACTTAAAAGTGAAGACACAGAATGACAGAAAGTAAAAGAGTGGAAAAAGAAATATGGAAACACTTTCTAAAGAAAGATACACTAATAAAGACACTCGTGTTTGAGGCATGAAGCATTATTAGAAAAAGTCTTAACTTCTGTTAAAGAGAAGCATAATGTTTTAAAGAGAAGGGGGAAATTGAGCTGAAAAGATAACTGAATGAAATGACTAGTAAACAATTTAGATAATCAGTGCTAGGAAACTAAAATTGTAATGGTCGAACTAAAGTTCACACTGGGGGAAGTAGAGAACAAAATTGAGGGAAAAGAAATGAGTGAGATGGAGGATAGATTTTTAAAAGTGTTCTCAGAAGTAAAAGGAAAAACAAATGAGATAAAAACAATGGAGCAGGGTAATGAATATGGAAAACATAATAATTCTCTAATTTTGATATGTTTCATTTCTGAAATAGAAACAAAAATAGAGTAGAAGCAATATCAGATATAAAAATCTTTTGATCTGTGTTCCAAGTAAAAATCATTGTAAAGAAACTAGTGCTAGAAGAAAACGGGAAACATATTTTTAAATAAAATTGGGACAATATGTTCTAATTGGACTGAAGGTGAGACTTAAAATCTCCCAGTGGGTTAAGATAGGTTACATGCTTCCCTATTTCTGTCTTTTTTTGAACATTTACTTGCATGGATAAGGCACTTCCAGGGGTTTGTGAAGATAAGGAGATACTGTAATCCTTTCTGTAAATAATCTTAGACGTCTGTTGGAAAAAAGCAGGTATAGCAGAGGCCAATGGAAGTCTTGCATGACTAACCACACTCTTTACAATATTGAAGGATGCTTCCTAGTCTCCTGTGGAGGCCGCTATTGGGAGATCATCCCAAGCCAGTCAACCAGAAGTTATGTATATATCCAGCAAAGCTTTGTAAGAGCCATATCACAGAATTCACTAACACTTGAGCTCAAGCAGATCCCTCTCCATTTTAGCATAGTCTACTTTTTAAGAATCAGGACATGGATTTCTGGCATCAGGGCATAGTCGAGTTTCAGCTCTACTGTTATGGCATAGGCATAGTGGGATTCCAAATTCATGGGATCAAGTTACAGTGGATTTCTAGCACTTTAAAGTGACAGAATTTTCGCTCAAAGGCACCAAAGCAAAAAGATGTTGTTTTTTGTTGTTGTTTTTAATTTTTTTCCAGCACCTAGGCAATGGCAACAGGATGGCTTGAGTGCTATGCACAGAGTTCTGGCTCAGAGTGACATCTCTGCGGTACAAATGAGTCGCAGAGTTGAGAGTTTTTGGCTCAGCTAATCCAGTCGTAAACACAAGGGATGATTCAAGGATACACATAGGCACACTGAAGAAGTCTGGAAATACTTGGGGGACAGGAATCCTATGAAAGACTGTAACAATTGTGATCAAGCATTTTGAGTTTGGTACAGTTGAGATCTTAATGTTAATGGAACCATATCTATAACCATAGGCTAATAAAATCTACTAGTCTCAGGTTACCAAAGTTAAAAGAAAACGACAACAAACTTCCAGAAGCATCCAGGAAGGTGCATCAGTCAGGATCCAGTTACAGGAAACAGAAAACATTGCGGATATGTTAAACATCAAAGGATTTAATCCAGGAATTATTGTCAGAAGGTTTTAAAGAGTAGGCTCTAGATTAGCCTTTTAGGTAAAAGAATCCCTGAACAGCACCACTGAACTGGATACAAAGGGAGCTAGTACTCGTGTCATAATCAGGAAGGGGAAAAATCAAGTTGGTCCCCATTTGAAGCCTTCTAGCCTTCAAGAATATAGTGCTGTAGCTGCAATGCAGGGATCAGAAGGCTGCCACAACTGCAGCTAAATACTCATACAGCTGGTGACTGGATCCTGGAATACTGCTACAAGGAAACCCAGTGTATTTATCTTTTAATGTGCTTGGCCATAGCAATAACCAGAACAAAAGGAAGATGACCTCTTCTTTGCTTCCACCATCTAAATATGTGAGTGCGTATAATTGATGAAATGTAACTCACATCTAGCTCCCTAGCTGCAAAGGAGTTGGGGAAATATAATTTGTGGATTTCCAGCCTTTGCAGTAGAGGAAGGCGCACTAAAAGAAGACGGTAGTAGGTTTTGTGTATCAACTTACCACGTCTGCCACAACAGGCTAAACTAGTCATCAACAAAACGGTAAAAATCAGATTGGCTTTTGCAAAACAAAATGCTAGTTACCAAGGGAGATTCCCTGACAGAATTTTCAAAAGAGAAGATAGTAACCCAAAAATTATACTTAGCTCATTTTCTTCCTTTTGTGCAACATATTCTTAAATATGCAAGGATTTAGAAAATGTCACACCATTCTAAAAAGAAATTAGTTAAAGGCTAAATTTGGTCAAATAAAAGATAAATTGAAATGAGAATCTCAAGAAGGAAAAAGTTTTGGTATAAAAGGATTTATGGATTATTTATGGGTCATCTGTTAACTAACTGAAATCCCAATCCCAGGGATCCAGTTGGGTCACATGTTGTCGGGTGAATTCTGTAGCCCAGGGTGGAATTTGGCCTTGTATGTTCCTTTAACTATTTTGTTTTTGCTTCTGCTCCCTTGATAATAGGAGAAATCTTTATTTCTATTGTATCCTACAATATGGATGGGGGCCACTTAAAACCATAATGGCTGTCATTCTCTGCTTGCCCTTGCTAATAAGCCTAAACCATTTACAAAACTGGGCAGTTGGATAGTGCTTTTGCTTCTATCCATAAACACAGATCTGCACAAAGAGAAGTCATTCTTAATGCCAAAGAAGTTCAGTCATGTTTTTCTGCTTCTTTAAAGCTCTTATTGAAAGACCTGAGTCTTTGTGAGCTGTGTTTTAAACTGGAAAAGATGAATAAACCAGTCACAGTAGATATCTGTCATCAAGCTACTCTATATTATCTTCTCTCTTGTATCTGTGAGTATTTGCCTAAAAACCAGAGCCTGCAATACCATCAGCAACATATACAGTAAAATGGCACAAAAATGCGCGAATGTAAAATAATATCTTTATAAGGATGGTGAGTATGGGTTATTTTTTCTTCTGTTTTCCTTTATTCACTAAGTTTTCTATGATGAAATTATCTTTTTATAAATAATTAATTAAATTAAAAAAGGCACCATACTGTTTTACTAGGATGCCAATTTTGTTCTTCCTATCACTCTTTCTAAAAGACTGAATGGTTATTCATACACATGAAGGATGCTTATGAATCTTGGGATTATAGGCAATGTGTGCTTTTCTGTATTTTTATTTTTTTCAACAAACATATATTAACTTTTTAATCATAACAATATCTTCAAAAGCCAATTGAACTGTCCTATAATTGAGCTTTGATGAAACTTTTGGCTCAAAGCAACACAAGATGACTCCTAATTTCAGAATTCATTTTTTTCTTGCTGAATTAGGGACTGGACCTGATTTTAGCTTCCCAGGGATCACCTCTTGTCACTCAATATAAGAGTAACATTTCTGGAAAATAAAGTATGAAAACCATTTGTTTAAAGAGTCTGCATTTCTTTTACTTTTTTACTTCAAGTCAAAGGACCTGGTGATTCAATTTCAACCTTTATATTCAGTCAGCTGTATTTTAATTTGAATCTGAATGACACAGCCATGGTTCATGTAGAAAAGTAGTGAATTAAGGTCTTTGAGTGCTTGTTTCTGTTACCAGAATTTAAATGTGAAATAAAAGCCAAACAGAGATTCTGTGCAGATTTATGACAGGTAACTGCTATACACATACACACGTACAGACATACATATGTAATTAATCTTATATATGAGTATATAACATTTAAAAAGCTATTACTAAGAGGAGCAATAGGGCTCTTGGGTAGAATGTTTATATATATCTTATAAAAACTTCAGTAAAATCAAGTAGAGTCATAAAATACCTTCATAAATATTTGTGTAAAGTTGGGTACATACTCTTTCACTTTATCATTTACTTCTGTCACTTTTTCTCCCAACAAAGATACACAAAAATAGAATTGAACTTGATAAAAATTAAAATGGATGGATTTTCTTCAGCTCTCTCATACTTCCCTATTAATTGCTCTTAATTATCTATTCCTAGCACATTCCAGGGAATCTCTTCTATACCTCTTCCCTCAAAACCTGCTCTTGACTAATGTAATGTTAGAAATTATCTGAAACTTCATTCCTCCTAAATTATAGATGACCTAAAAAGATGAAATATAATATGCCTGACACACTTGAAATTTAAAAGAGGAGTTTATAGGACAGGGTAGAAAAGAACAATATCAACACCAAAGATCTGGATATATATTCAAGAGTTCTAAGTATATAGTTTGATCTTTTCATTTGTGAACTTTTTGACTTGGAGTAAGTCACTTCAACTCTGAACTTTAGTTCTTTCTTTCACCAAGAGAAGATAATGAAACCTATCTTATGGGCTATGATGACCAATAACAATCCATATGATGTTTCACACGGAGCCTGTCATGTGGTGGATACCTGATAAATATTCCTCTGCTCCCTATGGAGTCACTGAACTCACAGGACTAGAGTTCTAAGGATAACATTTCCGATGTTACTTGCAACCAGCAGAGAAGAATCTTTTGGACTTTTAATCTAGTGAGAATGATTGACTACAGGCGTTGGTGGGTTGAATAAAGACCCTTTGGGAGGCTCTTCCAGGCTTTGTTCTATAACTGTATATTTATGTCCATTTAAATGATCTAACAACTCTATCTAGTTCAGCAATCTTTTACATTTCATTGCTGAACTTATGAGCTTATTTATGTCCTAAAATTGTTTCTCATGGAAGTTAAAACCGTGGGATATGAGGAGAGTGTAATAGCATTACCAAAGATTGTTTATGGCTAGCCATCTAGTTTAGTTATTCCCATGCTTGGTCGTCTCTACAGTGCATCATTTTGACCAGCGATGATGTTTGGTGCTGCAGAGCACAGCTGATGAACACACTTCCTAAGCCTCCCTGTTGCTGAACTCAGCCAAAAAGTTACACATGAGTCTAAACAGATGTTTCTGTTGTTTAGGCCGATGAAGTTTATAGAGTGCATGTTTATCTTTCAAAAGAGAATGTGGAGAGTTCATTCAGTCTTGAGATCCAATCTTTCCGGAGGTTGGACTGCCTAGTAAATTTGGAACAGAAACTGGATGAGCACAAGGAGTCATTTGGGGGCTGTCAGAATACATAGTCCTTTACTAGCTGGTAGAAAAGAAATAGGACACAGGGAAATTGATTTGTCTAAAAATGGTTGATGTTTTAAAAGGCTGAGCTTGGGCAATAGCTTGCATTTTAATACATTTAATGCATCTTCAGTGTTACTGATACTTAGAAAAATGCTCTCCATGCCAATTTTTAGTAGATATGAAATAAGCACAAAGCATCAAAATTTCCTACACGTATTTCATATGATTAGAATGAAATTATCTACACAAGGAGACAAACATCAAGGAAATGAAAATTTCATATATCATTTATGTGAGTCATCTCTGATTTAAAGTGTTGGCCACAGAAAAAGAAGACTGTACTTGTCCACCTAAGCATTTGTCTCTAACAGTTTAGCAAAGGAGATGATATGAAAGTCATCAATTGCAATGCAGTGTTATGAAATATAAATAAGCTCTACCTTGGAACATTTGTCTTTTTCTTGCTGAACATCAGATTGCCCTCCTGTTTTAGAGGAATGCAAACATAACTGGGAGAGAGGGCCCTGTTCTTCATTGTGAAGACTGAAAAGAATAGTACTCCTCTGAACCCTCTCAGGAGAGTGTGGATATGTGACTCAAGCATGACTGAAAGCCAGGGCTAACATCATGGATGTGTGACCTGTGCTTAGAAGGGCCAGCACTTGGTTTAATGCTCTACTGTCACTGTCTTGAAATTCTTAATAATTTTTGGATAAAGGACCCCTCATTTTCATTTTGCACTGGGTACCCTACAAATTATACAGCTGGTCCTGCTAAGAGCACTTTTCACCCAACTTGAGAGAGTGAAACAAAGTCACATGGAGAGTTTGAAAGGGTTGATTGTGCCTGAGGAGGAGCTGAGAATTCAGGGTGTAACACGGACTGTCGAGGTGGTAGAGCCCAGTAGTACCAGAAGTGTCCATGGAGTTTTGGCAGTGCTGGCAATAATGGCAGGCGTCAAGAGACAGATTTTTTTTTTTTAATAATTTTGTGGCAGAATTTTAATTGTGCCCTGACTAACTAGCAACAGCACATATTTTTGTCTTGCCTATTGCTCATCTGGGCTACTGTAGAAGTTTTTCTAGTGCTGCTGTAGCAAATACCCACGAACTGGGGGACTTCAACAACATTATTATCTCCCAGTTATAGATGCTGGAAGTCTGAAACCAAGGTGTCACAGGGTTGGTTCCTTCTGGAGGCTCTGAAGGAGAATTTGTTTCATGCCTCTCTTCTTGGCTTCTGGAAGTTGCCAGGAATCTTTGGAGCTCCTTGGCTTGTTTCTTGGGAGGTGCATTGCTTAAATCTCTCCCGCTGTGTTCACATGCACATGGCATTCTCCCCTGTGTGTATGAATCTCTGTCTCCAAATTTTCTTATTCTTATAAGGATACCCGTCATATGAGATTTAAGGCCCACCCTAACTGAGTATGACTTCATCTTAATTTGATTACATCTGCAAAGACCTTATTTCCAAATAAGGTCACATTTACAGACTTTAGGTGGACATAAATTTTTGGAAGACACTATTCAACCCAGTACAGCTACTATTACCCTTTTAACAAATTCCTTTTCTACTTAAGTTATCCATAATCTCATTCTGTTATTTTCGACCATGAACCTTGGCAAGTATGGGCATTCTCTGTAGACTTGGGTCAGTTAGGGAAAAAAGTATTCTCAGACAAAGTTACATATGAACTGCATCTTGAATAATAAGTATGAATGAACCAGAAAAAAAAGAAAGAGTAGGGAGAGAGCATTCCATGCTGACATACAAAGGCATAGGGACTGAAAGATAAGCCTTCTAGATCTTCAAGTAATCATTATGTGTGGAGGATTTGGACAACTGGTGGTCGAAATGGGGGATTTGGGATACAAGGCACAAAGAGATCTAAAGGGATCTGACAAGAACAGGATCAGCAGCTTGAACTTGATCCATAGGCAATGAAAGTCATATGGTGGTTTTTATGTGAGAGAGACATGAATATATTGAGTTTTGGAAAGATTCCTCAAGCAGCAGTAAAGAGGCTGATGTGGAGGGAGATTGGAAGAGGGGAGATTAATAAAAAGAGTGATGAAGTCCAAGAGATAGAAAGAATTAAAGTCATGGCTGTGGCAATGGCAACATGGAGATCAGTTATATCTAGAATCTATGGGACTGATGAACGTCTAGATGTGGGAAGTGAGAGAGAGGGAGAAAATAGAGCTGACTGCAAGGATAGATAATGGTGGCCTTGTTTTCTGAGATGTTAACCCATTAACCATTAATTAGTTATTAAATTATTTCTCAACCATTTGGGAAATTAACCTTTTCTTAAACTTGGCCTATTGAAATTTTGGGCCAGAATATTCTCTGCTGTGTGTGTGGGAGGGAGAGTCTTGTAAATTGTAGGATGTTTAGCAGCATTTCTAGATCTACCTCAGATGCCAGCAGCATTCTTCTGCCTCAATTGTCTCTAGATATTGCCAAATATGCTGGGGGTGGGGGCAAAATTGCCCCCAGTTTGGAACCATTGGGTTCATAGGAGGTGGAGCACTTTTGGAGTAGAGAGAGATGAGTCCACTTTTATACCTTTTAAGTTTGTATACCAGTGGGACATCTAATTGGAGATGTTTAATGTGCAGCTGGAATTAGGAACCTGGAGCTCACCTGAAAGCTCTGGGCTGTACATACAGATTTGAGGATGTTAAGTGTCCATGTGATAACTGAGACTTAGGTAAAGGCAAGGTCACTTACAAAGAGTTTAAGAAGAATGGAGGACCAAGCACAGACACCTAGGATCCCCAACATTTGTAGCTAATATAAATTGAAGACACTGAGCTCATCAAAGAGACCAAGAAGGACAGCTTCAGAGTCTTCCTTCTCTCCTTCCTCTGTGCCTTTCTACAAATGTACACTTGTACAACGTTTCCAATGATAATTTTTAAACTAGAAAGGAAAAAAAAAAAAGCAAAGAAATGGCTTAGGGACCCAAAGACAGGATTTAACCTACTTGTAGAGTTTGGTAAATGGCTGTGGAGAAGGGATGATATCTCATGAGCAACTTAGTTACAACTTTAAAACAAATATTTTTATATCTTCAGTCTGGAGAAAGTATTAGAAGAAGAGTTATAAGAGTGTATCTTTAAGTTTTTACTAGTATATTCTTATTTCTGGACAGATTCTGTGTAATACTGCCAAAAGTTAATACTTTAAGTACATTTAACATATTTCAATATTTTAACCTTTTTAAAGTAAATCATTTAAAAGTAATTAAAATATCCTAGAGAAGTGATATACCAGATAACAGACCCAAACAAAAATCTGCCTTGGAAACTAAGACCACTAATTGATATCACAAAAATTAAACTTTAAGCAGGATTGCGAGTAAAAAGGCCCATTTGGCATTGACTGAATGAATCTGTTATTTTATTGTCCTTTTAAAATCACACAAGTCATACATGAATATGTTATTGTTGTAAAAGATTCAAACCACACAGAAATATTTAGAAAAAAACATGAATGTCCTCCTTCTCCCATCCACCACTCCTCCCACTTTCCTCTCCTTCCCCCAGATGCAACAATTCTCCACTGTTTGCTGTTCCTCCATCTAGTCCTCTGTGCTAGACGCTGAACACACATCAGTGAATGTGAAACATTGTTCTGCAACTTGCTTTTTTCTCTTTCCATATCTTGGAGGTATGAAAGAACCTTTAGCACCACACAAACAGAAAAGTTTTTCTTTTGATAATGAGAGAGTGAGCTAATATAATTAGATCAATCCCATATATATCACAGACAATGACAAACTGCGCCACTGAAAGTTCAGCTAGTGACATGTAGTCTTTGGAACCCATCTACAGGATCAATTTGGTGAAAAGCTCATTGAATTTTAAAATTTCAATATTTAAATTTGATAACTGCAGAGGCCAAATCCTGTCCTTCATTTCCTAGCAACAAGAGATTACAAGAGTGACAATACTCTGTTTTGTTAAAATTATCTTTTCATTATATATCAGACATGTTTAGAGGTAACATAATGAAATTGCCTGAAAAGAAAATCCAGGAAGTAAGGTGAAATAATTGGTTTTTTTTGTAGCAAAAGATACTTAGCCAGTTTCTTATTCTCATTATTTCTGTGCCCTACGCTCGTGGGGAAAAGCCTGGGAATATTTCCTAATGAGGAGTTAACTTGGCTGAGGAGGAGACTATGACACTGACTTGACAATTTCATTTGCTGTGTAATTCCACTTCAACCTGTACCTGACAGAGATAATGCAAAAAGTATCCGCAAGGAAGCAACTCTTCGGTAATCCTATAGGGGTCTCTTCTTCAAGAATGTTTAAAATTAAGCCTGATATTTTTCACCACTGATTTTCTTCTCCAAGCTAATGCTGTTCTGACAGCATTGCTCATTGTCTTGATATAAGTGTGGAGTATTTTCATATCATCAGAGAAAATTGCTCTATTTATTCCACATAGAGTGATTCTTTCCTATATTAGAATAACAAAGTCTATTTTATTCCTCACTGTCATTTATTAGATTAATCTCACCTTTTTTTTCTTTCTGAATAAATTCTCTCTCTGCTCTCATTTTCATTTTGTTACTAGTCATTTCTTTGATCGGGACCCTATCACTCACCTCCTTGGACATTAAGTTCTCAATGAAATAAGCTACTCACAGTATCTCTCCCCCAAGTCAGTACTAAACACTTTCACCAAGTATTAATGGGAAGAGGACTAGCTTGGGATTAAAAAGTCATGGGTCAAGTCCCAGTTCTGCTCTGCTTTTCCAAACATGATTTTTGGGCAAGCTACTTGTCAGCTTGAGTTTCTTAATCTGTAAAAATCGAGGATAATACTAGCTGCACTACCTATATTCTTGTGGTTGTTTTGAGGATACAGAAAGAAATATCTATGGAAAATATCTTTGTAAACCATAATATATTATACAAAGGCAAACTATTGAAGTGTCAGGCACAGCCTAGGTGCTCAGAAAACATTTTCAAGATGTTAGTTGAAGCAACAGCTCCCACTCATTATTTATTCTACCTGAGGCTTCACAGACTAAGGAGACAAGAGTTGGGATGAACTTCCTAGCTTATATCTTTGTTTTTGCCTCCTTCCCACAAATTCAACCATTTCAGAGATCAGTCAAAACATACAGATGGGCCTTCACTCACTGTGTCTGAACTGGTGATTCTGCCACTCTGAGCAGAGCTGATTGACCCATAGGGTACACACCTTCCCCAGGCTGAGTGACCAAGCCTCTCTTCTGGGAATTTGATCTTTGATAGGGGAGGCAAACTTTCCATTTTATGGAAGTGGAGTCAATTAATGACTATGGCTGAGAGAGAATCTTCTGGATCATTGCTGCTCACACCCTCAGCTTTTCTGTTGATTCCTTTTCTTCCTAAATCCTTCCTAGGATTATGTACTACCTGAAATTCTGTCAGATAAACAGATAAAAAATAAGTGATGCCCACCTCATAGGATTGTACAGTGTTCTTATCACAGCACCTGGGACTCAGTAAACACTCAATAAGTATTAACTACTATTATTAAATTACTTTGAACAATACTTACCATATATAGCAAGTATTCAGTAATGTCAGTTATATGTTTTGGAAGTGAATTTTTTTGTTTCCAGCTTTATTGAGATATAATTGACATATAACATTGTGTAAGTTTAAGATGTACAGTGTGATGGTTTGATATGCTTATATATGGCAAAATGATTACCAGCATAGCATTAGCTAATATTTACATCACATCACATAATTAGTATTTCTCTTTTGTGGTGAGAAGATTTAAGATCTACTCTCTTAGCAACTTTCAAATATGCAATAAAATCTTGTTAACTATAGTCATCATGCTGTACATTAGATCCTCAGAAGTTATTCATCTTATAACTGGAAGTTTGTACTCTTTGAACATCTCCCCTTTCCCTCAACTTCCAGCCCCAGGTAACCACCATCCTAGTCTCCAATTCTAAGAGTTTGACTTTTTTAGATTCCACATGCCAATGAAATCATACTATATTTGTCTTTCTCCATCTGACATTTCACTTAGTGTAATGCCCTCGAGGTCCATCCATGTTATTGCAAATGGCAGGATGTCCTTCTTTCTCATGGCTGAATAATATCCCATTGTATGTACATATCACATCATCTTTATCTGGGGTATTTTCATCTGTTCAGAGACACTTAGATTGTTTCTCTATCTTGGCTATTGCAAATAAAGCTACATAGAACATGGGACTGCAGACATCTCTTTGAGATCCTGTTTTCAGTTCCTTTGGATATATACCCAGATGTGGGATATCTGGATCATCTATTTTTAATTTATTGAGGAGCCTCATGCCGATTTCCATAGCGGCCGCACAAATTTACATTCCTATTAAGAGAGCAAAAGGGGTTTATTTTTCTCTACATCCTTGCCATCACTTATCTCTTGTCTTTTTTATGATAGGCATTCTGATATGTATAAGATGATATCTCACTGTGGTTTTGGTTTGTATTCCTCTGATGATTAGTGATATTGATTACCTTTTCATCTGCTTGTTGGCCATCTGTATGTCTTCTTTGAAAAATATTTATTCAATTCCTTTGCCCATTTTTTAACTGTACTGCTTTGTTGTTTTGCTATTGAGTTCTTTATATATTTTGGACATTAACCCCTTCTCAGATATATGATTTGCAAATATTTTTCCCATTCCATAGATTGCTTTTCATTTTTTTGATGGTTTCCTTTGATGTGCAGTAGCTTTTTAATTTGATGTAGTCACACTTATTTATTTTTGCTTTTGTTGCTTTTGCTTTTGATGTCAAATCCAAAAATTCATTGCCAAGATGAGTGTCAAAGAGATAACCTTCTATGTTTTCAACTAGGAGTTTTACCGTCTCAGGTATTGTGTTCCGATCTTTAAGCCATTTTGAGTTGATTTTGTGTATAGTGTAAGAGAGTGGTCCAGTTTCATTCTTTTGCATGCATCTGTCCAATTTTACCAACACCATTTATTGAAGAGACTGTCCTTCCTCATTGTATATTCTTGGTTCCTTTGTTGTAAATTAATTGATGATATATGTATAGGTTTATTTCAGGGCTCTCTATTCTCTTTCATTGATTCATGTGTCTGTTTTTATACCATTTGGCTTTGATTACAGTAGTTTTGTAGTATAGCTTGAAAATCAGAATGGATGATGCCTCCAGCTTTGTTCTTCTTCCTCAAGACTGCATTGGCTGTTGGGGGTCTTTTGTGGAAATGCCACACAAATTTTAGGATTGCTTTTTCTATTTCTGTGAAAAATGCCATTGGAATTTTAATGGGGATTGCATTGAATCTGTAGATTGTTTTGGGTAGTATGGACATATTAACAAAATTAATTCTTCCAATCCATGAGCATGAAATATTTTTCCATTTGTCTTCTATTTCCTTCATTAATGTCTCATAGTTTTCAGTGTACAGATCTTTCACCTCCTTGGTTAAACGTATTCTTAAGTATTTTATTTTCTTTTTGATGCCACTGTAAACGGGATTGTTTTCCTAATTTCTCATTCTGATAGTTTGTTGTTAGTGTTTAGAAATGCAACCGACTTTTGTATATTGATTTTGTTTCCTGCAACTTTACTGACTTTGTTTATTAGTTCTTAATAGTTTTTTGGTGGTGTCTTTAGAGGTTTCTATATATAATATATGTCACCTGCCAATAGAGATAGTTTTACTTCTCCCCCTTTCAAGACTTTTATTTCTTTACTTTTGGTTTTTTGCCTAACCATACTGGCCATAACTTCTAGTCTATGTTGAATAAAAGTGGTGAGACTGGGCATCCTTGTCTTGTTCCTGATCTTAGAAGAAAAGATTTCAGCTTTTCACCATTTACTATGATGTTAGCTGTGAGCTTGTCAAGTGTGGCCTTTATTACGTTGAGGTATTCTCTCCATCCACAGTTCGTTGAAAGTTTTTATCATGAAAGGATGTTGAATTTTGTCAAATGCTTTTTCTGCATCTATTGAGATGATTATTTGATTTTTATCCTTCACTTTGTTAACGTGGCTTATCACATTGATCTGCAGATGTTGAAACATCCTTGCATCACTGGAATGAATTCCACTTGATCACAGTGTGTGATCCTTTCAATGTTCTGTTGAATTTGGTTTGCCAATACTTTGTTGAGGCTATTTACGTGTTCATCAGTCATATTAGCCTGTAATTTTCTTTTCTTGGTGTGTCTTTGTCTGGTTTTGGTATGATGGTAATGCTGACCTCATAAAATGAATTTAGAAAGCATTCCCTTCTCTTCTGTTTTTTGGAAGAGTTTGAGAAAGGTTGGTATTAATTCTTCTTTAAATGTTTGGTAGAGTTTGCCAGTGAAACCATCTGGTCCTAGACTTTGTTTTGTTGGGAGATTTTTATTACTGTCAATTCCTTACTAGTAATTGGTCTGTTCAGCTTATCTATTTCTTCATGATTCTATTTGGTAAATTGTATATTTCTATGAATTTACCCAGTTGGTCCAGGTTGCCCAATTTGTTGGCATACAGTTGTTCATAGCAGTCTCTTAACAATATTTTGTATTTCTGTGGTATCAGTTGTAATGTCTCCTCTTTCATTTATAATTTTGTTTGAGTTTTCTCTCTTTGTTTCTTGTTGAATCTAGCTAAAGCTTTGTCGATGTTGTTTACCTTTTCAAAAAGTCAGCTCTTAGATTCATTGATCTTTCCTATTGTCTTTTAGACTCTTTCATTTATATCCACTCTGATCTTTGTTTCTTTTCTTCTGCTAACTTAGGGCTAGGTTTGCCCTTCTTTTTCTAACTCCTTGAGGTGTAAAGTTAAGTTTTTTATTTGAGATCTTTGTTTTTTCTTAATTTAGATCTTTAACACTATAAACTTCCATTGTAGAACTGATTTTGTTGCATCCCATAAGTTTTGGTATGTGTGTTTCCATTTTCGTTTGTCTCAAAATATTTTCTAATATTTCTCTTTTGATTCATGTTTTTTCAGGAGCATGTTATTTAATATCAATGTATTTGTGAATTTTCCAGTTTTCTTCTGGCAATTGATTTCTAGTTCCATACCATTGTGATTGGAAAAGATGTTTGATGTGATTTCAAGCTTCTTAAATTTATTAAGACTTACTTTGTGATGTAACATATGGTCTATCATGAAGAATGTTCTATGTGTGCTTGAGAAGAATGTGTATTCTGCTGCTGTTGCATGGAATATTCTGTAAATGTCTGTTAAGTCCATCTGTCCAGTGTATAGTTTAAGTCCAATGTTTTCTTCTCGATTTCCTGTCTGGATAATCTACCCATTATCAAAAGTAGGGTATTGAAGTCCTCTACTATTATTGTATTGCTTTTTGTTTCTCCCTTCCGGTCTGTTAATATTTGCTATATATATTTAGTTGCTCCTATGTTGGATACATAAATATTTACAAATGTTATATCCTTTTGATGAATTGACTCCTTTATTATTACATAATGACCTTTCTTTTCTCTTGTTACAGTATGTGTCTTAAAGTCTACTGTGTCTTTTATAAGTCTAGCTCCTCCTGTTTTCTTTTGGCTTTCATTGCATGGAATATTTTCTGTCCCTTAACTTTCTATCTGGGTGTATCCTTAAAGCTGAAGTGAGTCTTTTGTAGGCAGCATGTTGTTGGGTCTTATTATTTATTTATTTTTTGTGAGGAAGATTGTCACTGAGCTAACATCTGTGCCAATCTTCCTCTACTTTATGTGGGATGCTGCCATGGCATGGCTTGATGAGTGGTGTTAGGTCTGCACCTGGGATCTGAACTGGTGAACCCTGCGCTGCCAAAGTGGAGCGTGTGAACTTAACCACTATGCCACCAGCCCAGAACTGGGTCTTATTATTTTTTTAATGAATTTATCCATTCTATGATTTTTATTGGACAATTTAATCCATTTACATTTAAAGTAATTATTAATAAGCATGGGCTCACTATTGCCATTCTGTTAATTTTTTTCCAATTGTTTTATAATTCATTTTTTCTTTCTTCCTCTCTTATTCTCTTCCTTTTTGATTTGATGATTTTATGTATTATAGGGTTTTTTTCCTTTTTACTTTTTAAAATTTATTATTTTTTTTAGCTTTCAGATATATGTCATAATATATTTTGAATTCTGTGTAGATTACATCACGTTCACCACCCAAAAACTAATTATAGTCCATCCCCTCACTTGTGAGCCTAATCACCCCTTTTGCCCTCCCCCCTTTTCCTATGGTAACCACCAATCCAATCTCCAATGCTATGTGCTTGTTTGTCATTATTTTTATCTTCTACTTATGAGTGAGATCATATGGTATTTGACTTTCTCCCTTTGACTTATTTCACTCAGCATAATACCCTCAAGGTCCATCCATGTTGTCACAAATGGCTGGATTTCATTATTTCTTATGTCTGAGTAGTAGTCCATCATGTATAAATACCACATCTTCTTTATCCATTTGTCCCTTGATGGGCACCTAGGTTGCTTCCAAGTCTTGGCTATTGTGTATAATGCTGCAATGAACATAGGGGTGCAAGTATCTTTATGCCTTTGCGTTTTCAAGTTGTTTGGATAAATACCCAGCAGTGGGATAGCTGGATCATATGGTAGATCTATTCTTAATTTTCTGAGGATACTCCATACTCCTCTCTATTGTGGCTACACCAATTTGCACTCCCACCAGCAGTGTACAAGTGTTCCATTCTCTCCACATCCTCTCCAACATTTTTTGTTCCCTGTCTTGTTAATTTTAGCCATACATACCTTATTGTAGTTTTGATTAGCATTTCCCTGAGAGGGAATGATGTTGACCATCTTTTCATATGCATGTTGGCCATCCATATATCTTCTTTGGAGAAATCTCTGTACAGATCCTTTGCCCATTTTTTAATTGGATTTTGTTGTTGTTGTTGTTGAGCTGTATGACTTCTTTATATATTTTGGATATTAACCCCTTATCTGATATATGGTTTGCAAATATCTTGTCCCAATTGTTAGGTTGTCTTTTCGTTTTGTTGATGATGTCCTTTGCTGTGCAGAAGCTTTTTAGTTTGATGTAGTCCCGTTTGTTCATTTTTTTCATTGTTTCCCTTGCCCGGCCAGACATGGTACTTGAAAATATGCTGCTAAGACCGATGTCAAAGAGCATACTGCCTATGTTTTCTTCTAGAAGTTTCATGGTTTCAGGTTTTACATTCAAGTTTTTAATCCATTTTCAGTTGATTCTTGTGCATGGTGTAAGGGAATGGTCTACTTTCATTCTTTGGAATGTGGCTGTCCAGTTTTCCCAACACCGTCTAATGAAGAGACTCTTTTTTCTCCATTATATGCTGTCAATCCCCTGTCAAATATTAGCTGCCCATAAATGCGTGGGTTTATTTCTGGGCTCTTGATTCTGTTCCATTGATCTGTGTGTCTGTCTTTGTGCCAGTACCATGCTGTTTTGGTTACCATGGCTTTGTAGTATAATTTGAAATCTGGGAGTGTGATACCTCCAGCTTTGTTCTTTTTGCTCAGGAATCCTTTGGCTATTTGGGGTCTTTTGTTGTTCCATATAAATTTTAGGGTTCTTTGTTCTATTTCTGTGAAAAATGTTGTTGGAATTTTGATAAGGATTGCATTGAATCTATAGATTGCTTTAGGAAGTATTTACATTTTAACGATGTTAATTCTTCCAATCCAAGAGCACGGAATATCTTTCCATTTCTTTGTGTCTTCTTCGATTTCTTTTAACCATGTTTTATAGTTTTTGGTGTACAAATCTGTCACCTCTTTGGTTAAGTTTATTCCAGGTATTTTCTTCTTTTCGTTGCAATAGTAAATGGGGTTGTATTCTTACTTTCTGCTACTTCATTGTTAGTGTATAGAAACACAACTGATTTGTGTACGTTGATTTTGTATCCCACGACTTGACTGTATTCCTTTATTGTTTCTAAAATTTTTTTAGTGGATGCATTAGGGTTTTCTATATATAAAATTATGTCATCTGCAAAGAGTGACAGTTTCACTTCTTCTTTTTCAATGTGGATCCCTTTTATTTTGTTTTCTTGCCTAATTGCTCTGGCTAGGACTTCCAATACTATGTTAAATAAGCATGGTGACAGTGGGCATCCTTGTCTGCTTCCTGTTCTTAGAGGAATAGCTTTCAGTTTTTCTCCATTGAGAATGATATTTGCTGTGGGTTTGTCATATATGGCCTTATTATGTTGAGGTATTTTCCTTCTATACCCATTTCATTCAGAGTTTTTATCATAAATGGATGCTGTATCTTGTTAAATGCTTTCTCTGCATCTATTGAGATGATCATGTGATTCTTATACTTCATTTTGTTAATGTGGTGAATCACGTTGATAGATTTGAAGATGGTGAACCATTCCTGCATGCCTGGTGTGAAACCCACTTGATCATCATGAATGATCTTTTTAATGTACTGTTGTATTCGATTTGCTAGTATTTTGTTGAGGATTTTTGCATCGATGTTCATCAGTGATATTGGCCTGTAGTTTTCCTTTTTTGTGTTGTCCTTGTCTGGTTTCAGTATCAGGATAATGTTGGCTTCATAGAATGAGTTAGGAAGCCCCCTCTCCTCTTTAATTTTTTGGAAGAGTTTGAGAAGGATAGGTATTAAGTCTTCTTTGAATGTTTGGTAGAATTCACCAGGGAAGCCATCTGGTTCTGGACTTTTATTTTTTGGGAGGTTTTTCATTGCTGGTGATCGGTCTATTCAAATTTTCTACTTCATCTTGGTCCAGTTTTGGAAGGTCCTATGTTTCTAAAAGTGGTATCCATTTCTTCTAGATTATCCAATTTGTTGGCATATAGCTTTTCATAGTATTCTCTTATTATCTTTTGTATTTCTGAGATGTCTGTTGTAATCTCTCGTCTTTCATTTCTGATTTAATTTATTTGAGCCTTCTGTCTTTCTTTCTTGGTAGTTTAGCTAAGGGTTTGTCAATTTTGTTTATCTTTTCAAAGAACCAGCTCTTGGTTTCATTAATTTTTTCTATTATTTTTTTTTAGTCTATATATCATTTATTTCTGGTCTTATTTTTATTATTTCCTTCCTTCTGCTGATTTTGCACTTTGTTTGTTGTTCTTTCTCCAGTACCCTTAGATGTACTTTTAGATTGCCTATTTGGGATTTTTCTTCTTTGTTGAGGTACGCTTGGATTGCTATAAACTTCCCTCTTAGAACCGCTTTTGCTGTATCCCACAGATTTTGGCATGTCGTATTTTCATTTTCATTTGTCTCCAGGAATTTTTTGATTTCTCCTTTGATTTCTTTATTGACCCAATCGTTGTTCAGCAGCATTTTGTTTAATCTCCACATTTTTGTGGCATTTCTGGTTTTTTTCCTGTAGTTGATTTCTAGTTTCATACCTTTGTGGTCAGAAAAGATACATGGTATTATTTAAACCTTCTTAAATTTATTGAGAATTGTTTTGTGGCCTAATATGTGATCAAACCTGGAGAATGCTCCATGTGCATTTGAAAAGAATGTGTATTCTTTGGTTTTGGGATGGAATGTTCTATATATAACTACTAAGTCTGTCTGCTCTAATGTGTCCCTTAAGGCCAGTGTTTCCTTATTGATCTTCTGTTTGGATGATCTATCCATTTGTGTAAGTGGAGTGTTAAAGTCCCCTACTATTGTGTTACTGTCTATTTCTCCTTTTGTGGCTGTTAATAAATGCTTTATATATTTAGGTGCTCCTATGTTGGGTGCGCATATATTTACAAGTGTTATATTTTCTTGTTAGATTGTTCCCTTTATCATAATGTAGTGCCCGTCTATGTCTCTTGTTACAGTTTTTGTTTTAAAGTCTATTTTGTCTGATATAAGTATTGCTATTCCTGCTTTCTTTTCTTTGCCATTTGCATGGAATATCTGTTTCCATCCTTTCACTTTCAGTTTGTGAGTATCTTTAGGCCTGAAGTTTGTCTCTTGTATGCAGCATATACATGGGGCTTGTTTTTTTATCCAATTGGCCACCCCATGGCATTTGATTGGAGCATTTAGTCCATTGATGTTTAAAGTAGCTATTGATAAATATGTATTTATTGCCATTTTGTTAGTTTGTTTTTTCTGGGTGTTTTAGTAGTTCTTTTCTGTTCCTTTCTTTTTCTCTTGCTCTCTTCCCTTGTGGTTTGATGGTTATCTTTAGTAATATGTTTGATTTCTTTTTTCTTACTTTTTTCTTGCTTATTATAGGTTTATGATTTGTGATTACCATGAGGATCCTATTTAACATTCTATGTATATAACAGTCTATATCTAGTTGATAGACTCCTTAGCTTGATCTCTATCTAAAAGCTCTACTTTTTCACTCCCCTCCTCCCACATTTTATGTTTTTCAAATCATATATAGTTGCTTGTTTAGTGTGTGTCTATCCATTACCCTCTTATCATTGAAATAGATGATTTTAGTGCATTTGTCTTTTAACCTTCATATTATCTTCACAGGTAGTTGATCTGCTGCCTTTACTATATTTTTACCTTTACAAGTGATTGTATTGCCTGTTTTTTGTTGTTGTTGTTTTGTTTGTTTGATAATTTAATTTTTTAATCTCTATTTGTGGTTATTACTTTCTTACTTAAATGAGTCCCTGTGGCATTTCTTATAGAACTGGTTTCTTGGTGATAAACTCCTTTAGTGTTTGCTTGTCTGGGAAGCTCTTTATCTCTCCTTCCATTCTGAATGACAACCTTGATGGATAGACTATTCTTGGCTGTAGATTTCTTCCTTTTAGCACTTTAAATATGTCATGCCATTCTCTTCTCACCTGTAGGATCTCGGCTGAGAAGTCTGCTGATAGCTTTATGGGTTTCCCTTTGTATGCCACTTGTGGCCTTTCTCTTGCTGCTTTTAGGATTCTCTCTTTATCTTTAGTTTTGGACATTTTAATTATAATATGTCTTGGTGTGGGCCTCTTTGGGCTTATCTTGTTTGGAGCCCTCTGTGCTTTCTGAACTTGAGTGTCTGTTTCCTTCCTCAGGTTAGAAAAATTTTCATCTATTATTTCTTCAAATAAATTTTCTGGCCTTTTGTCTCTCTCTTCTCCTTCTGGAACCCCTATAATCCAAATGTTAGCACACTTGATGTTGTCCCAGAGTTCCCTTAGACTGTTCTCATTCTGTCTAATTCTTTTTTCTTTTTTCTGTTCTGCTTGGGTGATTTCCTCTAGTCTTTCATCTAGCTCACTGATCCGTTCTTCTGCTTCCTCTGCTCTACTATTGAGTCAGTGTTGTGAATATTTCACTTCCAGTATTGTATTCTTCATTTCTGATTTTCTTTTTATATCTTCCTGTTCTTTGCTGATGTGCTCACTGTGTTCATCCAGTCATCTCCCAATATCTGTGAGCATCCTCATGATATTTTGTTTGAACTCTTTTTCGAGTAAGTCACTTGTTTCTGTTGCATTTAGTCCTTTTTCTGGGGTTTTTTCCTTTTCACTTGCTTGGAAAGTATCCCTTTGTCTCCTCATTATGCCTCTTTCTCTGTGCTTATTTCTATGTATTAGGTGAGTAGGCTATGTCTCCTGATCTTGAAGAAGTGGCCTTATGTATGAGATGCCTTATGAGGCCCAGCAGTGTGCTTCCCTCTCATCACCATCCAGAAGATCCAGGAGTGACCCCTTTGTGGGCTACTTGTGTCTTTCTGCTGTGGCAGGGTTGCTCCCATTGCAGGTACTCAGGGAGTCTAGTCTTTCCTTCCCTGGCCAGCTGTTTGTAAATCCAGTTTGGGGAGCCTCAGCACCATTGGCTACAAAGTCTATCAGCACCCTCCTATTCCAATTTTCCTCTTAATTGGGTTGGTACCCAGTGTAGCTGGTTGCTAGGCTCAGGGGCTTACAGTTGTGATAGGCCTCAGGCCCACAAGGCTATTGTCAGTTTTCTTAGGAGTGCAGCTGAGTGGGGCTGGGCCTAGGCATGGGGGCACTCAATTGTTTCAGGCTTTGGAAGGTGGGGCTGATCCTTTTTATGGATATTTGTGAAGCACAGGTCTTCTGCTGCTGATAAGCTTCCCCCCCCCCCCCCCCACAGGACCACACACACCATCAACACAGTCCTGGTCCATGCAAACTTCTCAACCCCCTGGAGCATACCCCAATGCCACACTGCAGAGGCCCCCACCTCTCCACCCATGCCCTCCACAGTTCACCTGGTCCTCACACAGGCCCTGCCCCACGGAGGCAGACACCCTTGCATGCCTGTAGAGGATCAAGGCACCCAGTCAATGCAGGCTGAAAAGTAGCCTGAGGGCTTGCTGTTATGTGGGGCCAGTCCCTAGGGGGGGCTGCCTGCTCTGGCTGAACTGGATTAAATCTGTGCTCTAGTAGGCATGGCAGACCCCTTGGCTAACAGGCCAAGGGATGAATCTCAATGGCACCTACCAGGGTCTGTGTCAGTACGCCTGGACCAGTTCAGAACAATGGCCCCCACCAATGTCTCAGTCTCTGGAGAGGTCCCTCCTCTCACCAAGATGCCCCCAGAGGCCCCCAGGTGAGTCTCATTTCACCAAAAGACTTTCAGCCTTCTCTCTGGTGATTTTAGGTTGCTGCAATGTGTGAGTTTGTGCATGGGCCCTTTAAGACCTGGGTCTTTTCCACTTTCGGCCATGGCTTTTCTGGGGGTATCCTTGCTGCAGTTAATAGCCGGCAAAACCAGACAGTAAGACCCTCCTTTCAGTTTGGCTGAGTCTGACGTATGCTTATAGCAATATCAGCCCCAGCTCTGGACCTCACTCCTCCAGGGAGGGCTGTGTACCTTAGGGTGCTCCTGCATGACCACCTGAGAAGCTCTGCTGCTCCCAGAGGTGGCTTTTGTCCTCTCCAGCAGGAATTCTGCCTTAGTCAGAATTGTCCCTTGTTGTGGGGGTTCTTTTTATCCAGTTTTCAGTTTTCAATCTGGCATAATTTTTCCAAAAATAGTTGTTACCTGGTTGTGTTTGTGGGAGGAGATGAGTTCAGAGTCTGCTTATGCTGCCGTCTTGACGAGATCTCTCTGTATTATGCTTTGATTACTTTCTCTTTCTCTGTTTTTCTTTCCTGAGGAAGATTTTCCCTGAGCTAACATCTGTTGCCAATCCTCCTCATTTTTTGCTTGAAGAAGATTAGCCCTTAGCTAATGTCTGTGCCAATCTTCCTCTACTTTACGTGTAGGTCATCACTACAACATGGCTGACGAATGGTGTACATCTGCCCCTGCGATCCAAACCCATGAACCTGGGCCACTGAAGCAGATCATCCAAACTTAACCACTATGCCATGGGGCCAGCCCCATTTTCTCTTTATCTTTTGTGCATCTACTGTAGGGTTTGTGTGTGTGTGTGTGGAGGGGTTATCATGGGGGTCACATGAAACATTTATAACAGTCCATTTTAAGTTGATAACAGCTTAACTTTGAACATACGTAAAAGCTCTACATTTATACACTTTGACATGTTATATTTTTCATGTCACACCCTACATTTTTTTACATTGTGTATTCATTTGCAAATTATTTTCGTTATAGATATATTTAGTACTTTTATCTTTTGACCTGAATACTAGAGTTATTAGTGATTTACCACCATCATTATAATGTTAGAATATTCTGAATTTAACTATATATTTACCTTTCCCAGTAAGTTTTATGTTTTTATATATTTTCCTGTTTCTAATTAGCATCTTTTTATTTTAACTTGAAGAGCTCTAACATTCCTTGTAAGGCTGGACTAGTGGTGATGAACTCCTTCAACTTTTGTTGTCTTTAAAACTCTTTAGCTCTCTTTAAATTCTGAAGGACAGTTTTGACACAGTATTCTTGGCTGGCAGTTTTTTTCTTTTGGCACTTTTTGCTGTATCATGCCACTCCCTTCTGGCCTGCAAATTTTCTGCTGAAAAACCTGCTGATACTCTTATGGAGATTCTCTTGTATGTAACAATTTGCTTTCCACTTGCTGTTTGTAAGATTCGTTTCTTGTCTCTACCTTTTGACAACTTAATTATAGCGTGTATCATTGTAGGTCTCTTTGGATTCCTCTTATTTGGAACTTTTGGGCTTTCTGGATCTGATGTCTGTTTCTTTCTCCAGGTTAGGGAAGTTTTCAGCCATTATTTCTTTGAATAATATTTCTGTGCTTTTCTCTCTCTCTCTTCTCCTTCTGAGACCCCTATAATGTGTACATCGGTCCTCTTGATGGTGTTTCAAGGTCACTTAAGCTATTGTCACTATTTTTCATTCTTTTTTCTTTTTGCTCCTCAGTCGATGAATTTCACTGCCATGTCTTTGAGTTCACCGATCCTTTCTTCTGCTCCATCTAGTTTGCTTCATCTAGTCTGCTAGATGAAGACTGCATCTAGTCTTCATCTAATCCCTGTATTGAATTTTTCAGTTTTTATTATATTCTTCAGCTCTGTGATTTCTTTTGTACTTTTTGATATTTTCTATCTCTTCTTTTAAATCCTCACTTTGTTCATGCCTTGCTCTCCTGATCTCAGTGAGCATCTTTATGGCCATTATTTTAAACTGTCTGTTAGGAAAATCACTTATCTCCATTTCATTAAGGTTTGTTTTTGGAGTTTCATTTTGGTTTATTTTGTAACATATTCCCTTCTTTCTTTATTTTCCTTGACTCTCTGTGTTGGTTTCTTCACATTAGATAAAGCAGCCACCTCTCCCAGTCTTAACAGAGTGTTCCCATGTAGAAGATGATCCTTGTCAATCAGTTTAATCTGAGCCCTTGGTTGTCTCTTAAACCTTTGTGAATGTCTAAACCACCTTCTTTATTCTTAGTGCCTCCCAGTATTTGAGGTTGTGCCAAGACCCATCAGTGTCCTAAAGGAGAGGATCACAGTTAGTATCTAGGTGCCAATTGATTGGAAGCTGGACCCTTAGACAGCAGCTGGGAAACTATGTAATTAGGTTCCTTCCTAGGAGAAAGGGGAGGTAGGTGTTTTTACCTGCTCCCCCACATTAAGCTCAGGTGTAAAGCTGTGAGGGAGGGAGGTGCCCATTAAGAACTACTTCTTTGTTTGCAACAGTCCTGTGGGACTTGTGAATGCAAGTTAGCTTTCAGAGCCAGGCAATCCAGGGGCCTATCTCTTTGGCAGCAGCTGGAAAAGCTGGGGTACAAGATGTGTGTATAAGCTCCTTCTGGGGAGATACTGGCAACTTAAAGTAGGCTAGAGGGAGAAGAGATAGGAGGTGTCCACGGGCTTCCCGGGCCTCCAGGGAAGATGTCATTCAGCTCCTAGATGTGTGCTAAATTAGAAACTTGATCCTCAGGCAGAAGCTTTCAAAGTACGCAAATAGATTCCTTTCAGGAAAAGATTGGGAGATGAGTGTTTCTGTTTGTCCCTTCTGTTCTGATCTCTGGGAGGATAGCCAGTTAAGAACTGCTTCTCTGTTTTCTACAGTCCTGTGGGACTTATGAACGTAATCCCCATTGGCTATCAGAGCCAAGTGATCAGGAAGCCCATCCCTCAGAGAGTGGCCACTAAAGCTGGAGTGTAGACGTGTGCAAGCTCCTTCCAGGGGTGATTTGAAGTGGGCTAGAAGGGAGGAGGCAGAGGAAGTGTCCCCTGGCTTCCCTAGTCTCTGAAAAGGTGCATGACAGTCAGCCAGCCCCTATATGTGTCAGCATCTTTAATGTATGCAAATAGACCCTTTTCAGGGAAAGACTGAGAAGTGGGCCCTCTCTGAGCTGAGCACTGGGGGAATAGATATAGCCAGTCCTCTAGAGCTTATTAAGAACTATGTTCCTTTGTCTCCTGTAGTCTTGTTATTTTTGTGGTCACAAGCCTCCTTTGCTTTCAGAGCTAGATGTTTTGGGGGCCCATCCCTCAGGTGGGAGTCTTAAAAGTTGCGACACTTGATATGGGGTTTGGATTCTTCACTCCTCAGGGAGAAGCTGGGAGTTGGAAGCTCCCTCCTGATTGTATGTTGCTGTGTCAGGGGTAGGCTTTATTGTTAGAATGTGTCTCAGCCTTTCCTATCTATCTTGATGTGACTTTTCTTATTCTTCTGATGTGTAGGATCACTCAGCCAGTTTCTGGATTTCTTTCAGGGGGAATTGCTCAGCGTGTAGCTGTACATTCCATATGTTTGTAGGAGGAGGGGATTTTAGGAGCTTCCTATGTTGCTATCTTGGACTAGATCCACAAATTTAATGTTAGTTATTATTAATGGCACTCAACTATTCAGCTGTTGAAAGGAATAAAGTAATTAGTTAATGCTTGTAATTTACTTAGCATAGTGCCAAACATGTAGGAAGCATTTAATAATTATTTGCTGTTATTTGTATCCTATGAATGCTTCCATAAATGATAAAATGTACGTATTGTATTGTAACTTTTTTTCAACGTACTTTGCTTCAAATATTTCCACCTTTGTGCATAGTGACTTCATTTTCTTAAAACAGCTGTGTTAGTTTTCCCTTTATTTATGGACATTTAGGTAACTTTAATTTTTCAAAAAGCTGTAAACCTCTTATAATATGGTGCATTGGGTATATATTTGTTTGGCTCCATTTTTAGCATAGAGGTCTGGTAGCTGGATCATAAGGCATATTTAATATCAATAAATTATATTTAAAATGCCCATAAAAGTAGCTGTGCTCATTAGCTGTTATGGTTATGTGTTCCTCTGTCCTCTTACCAACATGTCATGTCACCAAACTTTGAAATATTTGCCCATAAGAAGTTATGAATTCATTGCTTTAGTTTGCGTTTCCTTGATTACTACTGAGAAAGATTCTTCATATGTTTGTTGGCTGTTTGTATTTCCTCCTTTTTAAAGTCTTTTCTATTTGTTTATTTAGTATCTGATTTAGAAAGTCTGTTTTCCTTTTGGGCATAATAAAGTATTCCTTGAGAAAAGTGAGAATGTGTTACCATCTCTATTAGACAACAACTTTTGGGTATAGAAGAGTGAGGGTGAATTCTTTTAGAGCAATATTTCATATAAGAATTGTAAGGAGCTCTTAATTATCAATTTTAAACAGTGCTATTCAAAGTAGGGTGAGCCTCACCTAGGAGTTTTCAGAGAAGTGCATTCCCAGGCCCCTTCCAGACTACTTTATCAGAAGCTCTAGGGCAGGGCCCAGCAAGCTGTTTTTTTGTTAACAGGCCTCCAGTGATTGAGAAGCACTAAACTAGATCATTTAAAGAAGAAGAAATT
Organism: Equus quagga; assembly: GCF_021613505.1. Lineage (NCBI taxonomy): Eukaryota > Metazoa > Chordata > Mammalia > Perissodactyla > Equidae > Equus > Equus quagga. The sequence continues at coordinate 48,206,686 of NC_060277.1, forward strand.
TTTTAGTGATCCCAAAACTTAACGAAGACTGTATTTGCCTTATGTTACTTAGTAGACTTAACATTTTAAAATTGTATTGGTACACACAACAAGTTGGATGAGTCTCAAGGGGATTATATGGAGTGAAAAAAGTCATTCTCACACATAATGTATGATTTCATTTATACAACTTTCTTGAAATGACAAAATCATAGAGAAGGAGAACAGATGAGTGGTCGCCAGGAGTTAGGGAGGGTGGTAAAGAGCAGAAGGTGGATGTGATAATAAAAGGACAAATCAAAGAATCCTTGTGTTGATGGAACTGTTCTGTATCTTGACTGTGGCGGTAGATACACAAGCTTACACATGTGATAAAATTGCATAGACCTGAATACACACAAACACGTACACACACACACACACACAAATGAATGCAAGTAACACTGGAGAAATCTGAATAAGATCAGTGAATAGCATCAATGTCAATACTCTCTCATATTATATATACTACAGTTTACAAGATGTATCATGGGGAAAAAATTGGTAAAGGATACAAAGGATCTCTCTATATTACTTCTTACAACATGAAGTGAATCTACAATTATCTTTAAAGCTTCAACCGAAAAACAACAACAAAACTTTTATTACATTTAATTCCCTCAAATATTGATAGGAAACTGGGAAAATGATTCATTGTCATTTTCACTTTGAATTTAGCAGAATGTTTAATTTCTCTTAGTCATATGATTAAAGAATTAAAGATGAAAAAGTAAACAAGAAAGCTAGATGAAAAGCATTTAATTTCCTACTTAAAAAAATTAAAGGGGCTAGCCCCATGGTCAAGTTCATACACTCTGCTTTGGCGGCCCGGGGTTTACCAGTTTGGATCCCGGGTGCGGACCTAGCGCCACTTGTCAAGCCATGCTGTGGCTGCATCCCACATAGAAAACTAGAAGGACTTACAACTAGGATGTACAACTATGTACTGGGGCTTTGGGGAGGGAAAAAAAAGAGAAAGATTGGCAACAGATGTTGGCTCAGGACTAACCTTAAAAAAAAAAATTAAGAAAAAAAAGACTATTTTTAAATGTGGCTTTAAATCCTCTTCAAACAACATCTCTTTAATGTTTCAATCTTATGTTAACTATTCCTAGATAATAAGAAAGCTGTAAAATAAAGAAATGGTTAAAGAGAAAAAAATAGCACATATTTAAATTTTTAAATTTTAGCATTAGGTCTATTTAAATTTGAATGACAATCCTCTTTGGGGAAGTAAAAACATAACTGAAACACATTAAAGTGCAATTTCTGGAGAACAGGCATGAAAAAGAACTGTGGGAACTCCTAAATACAGATGGGATTGCAGTTTTCAAATAGTTACAAAATAAGGTTGCTCAATAATTCCAAACAACTAACCACTTGCACCACTAAGTAAAGATTCCAAGAAGAAGAATGTTCATGGATCATTGGTAAATCATTGCAGTTTTCATATTGACACAATTTCCCACATAACCAAGCTACAATACTCCAGGCTACCAGTTTTGTTTCCTTTTCTCCCCAAAGGTCATCTAGAGGCTCTTATGTTATACCTAGAGGAAACAATTTATATTATCCCCTTCCTGGAACCTTGATCTTCTGAGCCATATTGATTTTGATTCATAATTTTTTTTATATTATCTGAATTTTATTCAAGAGTAAAATTCACAGTAGTTTGAGGATGAGTTATATGGCAGGAACTGTTATATATTCATCAAAATCCATGTTCTCATCAGCTTTCTAGGCACACATCTCAGACTACACAGTCAGCCTCCCTTGCAGGTCAGTATAGCCATGTGATTGAGTTCTAGGTAATGGAATGGGACACCAGTAAACCATTCTACTTCCAAGCCTTGTTTATTAAAACTCCTAGGCACAGTCATCTTTGCTTTATTCACCTTCTGGTTGGCTAGGATGGAGATAATGCAGTAATTTTTGGAGTCATCTGTTATAACCCAATTCTGGTATCAGTCTGTCCCCTCTGGTTGACTGACAGTTTTAGACATTGGTCGAACATTTATTTAAGGCTTGGGTGGTATCTTTTAACATAAACTTTTTATCTGTCAGCTATTAACACAATCAATAACATATAAAGGATAAAAGAATATTGGAGTTGTCTATAGTCTAAATGTAGTCTTCTTTTCCTTTATCTGGCTAGCTTATTCCTGGATTGAACAGAATAGGTTTCACTCCTTTCAATATTCTCTTCTATCTGGGACTTAAAAACTGATGCAAAAAATTTACCAGGATTGGTAGTAGAATTTATCATGTTTACAATACCTAAACTACAGTTATTAATTCCAAAAATTGTTTAGCAAATTTTCACTAGTTGAAGTCATTTAAACACATATGAATCCAATAGGTATTTCTATTCATCTATTCCTGTCTCCTAGTATCCTGGGGGCAGCAGCGGCTTGCTATCTTAGAAATGGATATTTGGAGAATATAGAATAAAAACTGGAAGAATACATGAGCTTTGCTTTGGGATGAATTCCCTCTTGGATTCTATTCTCCGAAAAATTTTGGAAACATTTATGTGTTTTTAGGTGTGTAGTTTAAGGAAAGCTGCACTGCAGTCGTTACTCAAACAATAAGAAAATTACATGTCCTTGACATTTGAGACCAACTTTTGTTTGCAAGTTTATGTGTTTTTCCCCATATTTTGGTAATCTGTCCATTCTTCAGTGGTGGGAAGGTTCCTAACATGGGCTTTGAGCTCCTTTTAAAGCCATAGGCTTGTTCTGACCTATTTCACTTAACATAATACTCTCAAGGTCCATCTGTGTTGTCAAATATGGCAACATTTCATCTTTTCTATGGCTGAATGGTGTTCCATTGTGTATATATACCACACCTTCTTTATCCACTCATCCTTTGATGGACACTTAGGTTTTTCCAAGTTTTAGCTATTGTGAATAATGCTACAATGAACATGGAGGTATATATATTTTGTGAATTAGTGTTTTTGTGTTCTTTGGATAAATACACAGAAGGCGGATAGCTGAATCATATGGCAGTTATATTTTTAATTTTTTGATATACCTTCATACTGTTTTCCATAGTGGCTGCACCAGTTTACATTCCTACCAGCAGTGCACAAGGGTTTCTTTTTCCCCATATTCTCTCCAAAACTTGTTATTTCTTGTCTTTTTAATAATAGCCATTCTTACGGACATGAGGTGATAGCTCATGGTGATTTTGATTTACATTTCCCTAATAATTAGTGATGTTGAACATCTGTTCATGTGCCTGTTGGCCATCTGTATATCTTCTTTGGAAAACTGTCTATTCAGATCCTCTCCTCATTTTTTAATTGTTTTTTTGTTGTTGTTGAGTTGTATGAGTTCTTATATATATATATATATATAAATTACCCCTTATTGGATATATGATTTGCACATATCTTCTCCCAATTGGTAGATATTATGCTAAGTGAAATAAGTCAGAAATAAGTGAAAATAAGAAAGCCAAATACCATATAATTTCACTCATATTTGGAAGGTAAAACAACAACAGCAAACGAGCAAACACATAGATATAGAGAACAGATTGATGGACACCAGAGGGGAATAGGGTAGGGGAGGGCAAAAGGGGTAAAGGGACATATTCGTATGGTGACGGATGGCAACTAGACTTTTGGTCGTGAACACAATGTAGTCTATAGAGAAGTCAAAAATATAATCATGTACACCTGCAATTTATGTAATGTTATAAACCAACATTATGTCAATAGAAAATCAATTAATTAATTAAAATACATTTTAAGTCATAGAAAAAAACCATAGAGAGAGAAGCAGTCTTTCATAGTTCCTGTATACTGAGTCCTAACATGTCAAGTTGTTGGTGCCAAAAACCCACACTAAACTCATTCTCCTTAAACAGCCTCTCCAAACAGGTCAGTGAAGAGCTTCTGGAACTATAATTTGTGGTACCTCATGCAGTGTTAAGAAAAACGCTGGACTGAGTTCCGAAATAAGGGTCAAATGATGACAATGAAGGCAAACAATTTCAAATTGTTTTAAGTGCACCTGTCTAGGAGAGAAGGCATATCAGAGAGAACTAAACAGTCATAACCAAACAAGGCTCCCTTTTCCTTATTTGTTTGTTTATTTATTTTAAAAGATAAGACTTTAATGGATCACTTGGAGAAAATGCCAATGAATTTCCATTTTCTTCCTAAAACATTCAGTTACAAAAACTGGGAAAGAACTCTGTTTTGTCATAGATTTCCAAACAGTGGTATGCCTCAATTATGTGAATTGATTAATAGCACTAAATATTTTCATTCAAGGATAAAGTGACCCTGTGCTGTTAAGTTACTGATGTTAGCCTGCTGTGTGCTTATGTTCTCACAAAGCAGTGTAGTAAGTTTTTATTCTCGTTTCCAAAATAACACAGTGTTTATATATTTCACTGTACCACATTATTACTCACCATTCTCTCTCACCATTTGGATCCTTCCTCATTTTTAGCTAATGCAGTCTTTAAATTTCTTTACCAAAAGTAAGGTAACAAGTTGAAAGGGAAAAAGATAATGTCTCAAGTCTTATTTGCCTAGGAAGAGATTGTAATTCTCAATAGATTTTTCAGGTGGTATAAAAATCTCAAATATTTTGAAAAACTCTTATATTACTAGTCTTTAAGTTGAAAAAGAAAAAATATATATTCATAACTTTTTGAAATAAAAAGAAAATAGCTATTATCTGTCCTGTTTCCTCTTCCGTCCAGTTTGTGACAGGGTGGATCACACTCTTTTTAGTCAGGGCAGCTCTCCCATCCTACTTCGGGAAGAATTTTCACAAGCCTTTCTCTTATCTAAGTTTTGCTAAGAACCTTACCTCCATTTCTGCTACTTTATCTAATTTGGGAGATAAGCAGGGTAAAAAACAAACAAAAAGAGCTGCCAAAGAAATAACAACTGCTTTTGTCTCTCTTTTGAATTGGAATACTTCTACCCACTAAAAGTAAAGCAAATTAAAATGCAATGACTCACCATTCTTTATCATTTGCATGAGTACCACACCAGTTGTCCACCTTTTCGAGAAAGGTCACTCACTGAGAATAATGACACATGCTGCCCACCTTTCTTCAAGGACTTTCTAGAAGTCCATGCTCATCAATAGCATCCATAAAATTAACTCCACCTGGCACTTTCTTCAGTCTGGTCCTAGAAATTACTAGACTTGTGCTGGCTCTGAGCAAGGCTGTTCTTACCCCACTTGAACTCCCTCAAGTAATTCAGGCATGTGATGCTGACCCCAAGTATGCTAGAAGGAGCCCTGGAATTCCATACGTGGAGAGCAAACCATATTGGATTTCTTAGCAATACAAAGGCAACATCATTCATTCTTTGTCAAGAAAAAGTTTGAATTTCTTCTATTATTGTTTAACAGTAGTTCAATATTGTGATAAACTTACATTATTCCGTTGCTTTGAAAACCATTAAAAACTGTTGGAGAAAATAGCGATAGTTATCATGTACTACGTGGCCACTACTGTGTTAAATGCTTTAATTCACAGTCACATTTGGCCTCACTTCTAGGGTGAGGTGCTACAATCTCCATTTTTCAGAAGCAGAAGCTGAGATTGAGAGAGATTAAACAATTCATAGCCATGCAGCTACCAAGAGCTGGAGGAATAACTTGAAGTAAAGATTTTTATTCTCCAAGGTTTGTCTTCATTTCCCCTTTGCTATACCACCTCAAGAAAGAAGGATTCTAGTAATGCTGAATCTGCTTAACAGAATTTGAGATAATTTAATCAGGGAAATCACACACCTTTGTACTCAGAGAATAAATTTGTTAATTCAGCAAATATTTACTGAGAGTTATGTACCAAGTAACTCCTTTTTTTGTAAGTTCTTCAAATATTTGTCAATTTTAGTAATGTGGACACCCGTTAGGGAAGATAATACTCATTTCCTAAGCGGAAATCAAAGACAGTGATTTTATCTAATGCCAGTTGTTAGAACACTGAGCCTATTAGAAATCTTTAATATATTCTGTTTCTTATTTTAGGCTTGAGTTTGAAACTGAAGTATTATACTTCTCTTTGAAGAAGACCTTTTAAACACCAGAATTCCTAGTTGTCACCAGAAGATAATTAAAGCCATTTTTATTGAAATATTTTGAAATTTAATAAAACATTTAGATTCCGTAATAGTGGTAAAATAAAATAAAATGGAGACCATGCTTGAAAATCCCCCAAGCAGACGAAACTATTTAAACCACGAAAGCAAAACTAAATGTGAATGAACATACATGAAATTTAACTTAGGTTATTTCTTGTAAATGTATTCCTCTGATAATCATAAAAGACACTTAAGTCATCTTCCTAAAATGCTATAATATAATCACTTTTAACCAATCCCTTGCTGTCTGGAAATCTCCATAACCAATCAGTGTAAAGGTTAAACGATTTCCTCATTTTCACTTTAGAAGCCATCCTGCAACATCATTCCCCTGAGTTTTATTACACTCTTAGTTTAAAGACTCCTAGTTCATGAACTCTTCTTATGTGCACAATAAACTCTTACTAAATACTATTTTACTGATCTAGTTTTAGTTTTTACCGGGATTTTCACAGTTTCTAGTGTCAGAAGTGGGATCCAAAGAAGATCCCCTTGGCGACTTTGAGGCTGATAAGAACAATGTGCTGGTATCCACAGAGTCCTTTGCACCTAAGGTGTTCTCACAAATGACAGAATTCAAGGGGAAGTTTCTCTTGGATGTGAGCTCCACTCTTTTTACAATTTGAACTCTCTTATTTTATTGTGCATGCCTGTATTTTGTCTGTTGCAGATTCTTGGTTAGTTATCCTTATGTTCATAAGAGAAGAAAGCTCATGATTCCCCTAGTTTTTGGGCAGCAGTAAAATTACCAGACTCTTCATAGATTTTTTTGGTTTTAGGGAATCTAAAGGCAAAACTAGGTTCCACCTAGTCTAAAACTCTTTCTCCACTTCTTTCAAAAACTCCTGCTTCCTATTTGTATAGACCAGGATCTTGTAGCTTTTTGCAAAGTAGGTGAACTTTTGGATAATTTGGAATTGTAATGGCCATTTTGGGGAAATTTTAACTTAAGATATGATCATCCAACTTCAAGGGCATTTTTGAAAAGAGAGGATCCAAAACCTCTCAGAGATAGTGGAATGCATTCTTTTATTGGTGTGCAGAAGCTTCTAAAAGACAAAAATGATTCCAAAAGTATCTTCTCTAAGATAAAATCCTTATAGTGAACAAATAAAAATTATTTAGTAAAAAACTTTGACTGTCTGAGCAGGTAACGTTAACTTAGTCCATCTGCCAGAGATGCAATTTGGATCAGCTATTCTTCTGGGTTTTGTATTACTGAATCTGAGATGACTTAAATTTAAGAATGAAAGCTGTATGATCTCTCTTTGTGTCTGTTTATATGCTTATGTTTATCTGTGTGTGTATGTGTATTGTGTATATGTCATATTTCTAAAAGAGTTCTATTTACTTTGCTTAAAGAAAAATAAGCACTTATATAAATTAAGTATTCCTAAAACTCTCAGAAATGTTGAAACTAACCCAAATGTTTTTCAGATTCACATGATCTGGGATAACTTTTGATAAAGAAAAACTAGTTTAAGTTTATTGGTTTAATAAAACAGATATGTCTTCAGAGTTGTCAACGTTAAACATAATACAAACACAACTTTTTCTACCTCGGATTAATAGTCCAATAAGCTCACGCTATCTCTGTGTACAAAATTTGTCCCCAAGAAAAATAATTTAAAATGATGGTTCGCCGTTTAGTCCAACCCAAGCATAATTGTTGAAAACAAGCAGTTTAAATAGGTGTAAATAACAGTGTACACTAAATTAAACTAAAAAATAGCTATTTATTGAATACCTAGATCATTTCCAAATAAGATAATATACTTAAACGTTAATTGTTAAACATGAGTTTATCTACTTTGGCTTCTTAGTTTTTTACAGGGTACAAAGGGTATTTGGATATATTAATAAATATGAATTTTGCCACACTAAAAACTGTACAATGAAAAACATATATCTCTAAAAATTATAATTTTTATAACTACGTATTTATAAATTTGCTAATCTACTACAGGATGCTAATATATGCCAGCTTTCTAGTTTTCACTGAAAAGTAAAGATTGCTAATAATTTAAATTTATAATCATTATGCAAAAATAAAACTACTAGAAACAATAAGAGTGAAGGGAAACAACTTCGTACACAAAATATGAGAAGAAAATGGGATGTATGTTTTTATATGAAGAGCATGCAAGGAATATAGGGTGTGTTTTTCTTAAGGAAAAAAAGAGAGTAATTTGATCATGAAACAAAATGGCTGCTTGTTCTAAAATAAGAATGAGCAAAAGGGTAAGATAAAACCTAAATGGATATGGAAAATTGCAGAAGGTTTTCAGAAAAGAAATTTTATGTTGCGAGGTCAAATCTGGCTAAAATTGAATAGCAGTTTGAGAATTTGTAAAGTGAGCTCAGTAATATACTGGTACAAAACTAGAGTTTAGTTTTTCTCTGTTAAAATCACAAAATTCCTTATATTTTTGGTCTGTTCTTAATAAAAGTTTCTAAAAGGTTTTTCTTTTCCTTTAATGTAATCTTCCTAGGAAACAAAGATTCTATGTCTCATCAGAATATTTCCTGGGTTTCATGTTGTCTTTATCAGATCTTTGATGACTGAGAAAAACTTAGTCTTTTCAACATTAAAAGAGCTAAGGTTTTTTTACAACTATGTAACTTTCTGTATTTGCCTTTGAAACCTTTTGTCACTTTGGTTGAATGGATAACTAAGCGTTGTTTCACAGTGACCTGTGATCCTTTTTGATCAAATATTTTATACTTTTGACAAACTTCCTCAAATCAAATTCTGAATGAAGTCTTTTTTACCTCAAACTAACTTTGGTATTTTCCAGAGGGTCCCTGGAAGATCAAAAATACTTGCTCTTTCTCCTTATAAAAATGTAATATTAATTTATTTAGGCTTATTTGATATGTCAGATTGCATAGGAAATATCAAATAAAAAGTAACATTTAACCATTTTATGTTATATTTATCTGGGCACATATTATTAATATAAGTGTTCCAGAAATTATATGAAATCTGATATGTTCAGGTATAATTTATCAGTCATAATTCCAGTTATTATTTTAAAATATTGTATACAACAAAAATAATCAAATTTAACTATCAATTGCATCATATTTTTAGTAAACTGTCACCAGATTTTTAACCATGGCTCTTTTTACGTCTTTTTTCACTCAAACACAGTGGTTGCTTTATTCTTGATTATTCTCTGAAAGCATTTACAATCAACTACAAGAACAAATTCTTCACCTTTAAAGAAATTCATGGAAAAGACCTTGACAATTATTCTAGCATACAGGTCTCTAATGATTTTAAGATCATAACACTGAACTGTGTAAGAATTTCTAGAACTCTATTGGAAAAATTGATTGTTTCATAAAACTGGTAACCCAATATCAAGAAAAAAAGGAATTAATTACATGGGACTGAATGAACTGATGAAGATGATTATAATTTTTACGACTTTGAAATATTACTGATCCTTTAATGGTTTTTTCCCCAGATTTAAAGAACCACATTTTCACCTCTCTTTTAAACTATCTGTTACTATTTTGGTAATGTATAGCCTTGCAAGCAAAGGTTGAAACATTTATGTTCTTCTCTCTATCTGATCCCTCCAGAATTCAGAAACTCTTATTAAGTATTCTTATTTTTCACGACTATACAGATATTTACATAAATTCAAAACAAATCTGTTCTCCTTGTGACAGGACACAATTGGCTGATTCTTTGGCTTGTCTACTCAGCCTAAAGAGAATTTTAAAAGTGAATCTGAGATTTGTTATTATCTGACAATTTTAAAGGCTGACGATTAGCTCTATAGAGCCAATAAAGGCCGTTTAATATTACCAAAATTTTGAATGGAATTTAATATTTGAGAATATGCATAGAATCACTGTTCTTGCTACATTTATGTAAAAAATTAGGCCATGTTTAATAAGACTAAACTTATTTCACAGATTAGTCTCACTGTAGTTATCTTTGATAAAAGTGGGATGACTATAGAAAAAGTAATATGTTTCAGTAGAAAACTATAGTGTACCTGCTGTTAGATTCTAGTCCTGTTCATTGTCTTTGGGATTTTGTGATCTACCCATAAACTTCAGAGAAATCACCACAGTAGATAATGTATGGACAATCTTCATGCTTGTTGCCGTATGTGCCATTCAGGAGTCTTCACCAGAACACCCAATGACATCATCAACGACTGTCAAACTACAAACCAGGAAATTCCATCAGATTGAAACTGCTATCCTCATTCCACCATCTAAAGATGCTTTGAACTCAAATCTAGAAATTTCTTCAACTGGCTGCTCTCCAAACTCAGAAACTGAGTTTATAATTTGCTACAACTATTAACCTTTGCTTTTCTTTTGTTTCCATAGAAATTTCTCTTAAACTACTTGATTGCTTGTATCATATAGAAACCTAATTGATGTGGAAGCTCACCTGCAGCACCACCTCCTGAAATAAAACATCCTCATGTTCATCCTGTCCTAAGTAATCATGAGTATATATGATTGCTAATACATAATATTGTGCTATGTAAATAACTCAGAAAAAAACTGAAACACAGTTACATATTATCTAGAAAAATGTACAGTGACTTAGAAAAGTAACACCTGAAACTCATATAACTTATTTGATTTATTTAAATCTTGGATCCTGGGAATCTCTGCTCTGGGGAATTTTTTAACCCTTGGTTATTATTCTCCTCATAGCCATCATATTAACCTCCCTACTATGTTGTATACTCTTAAGACTTTTAGATGCCTTTCAGTAGGCACTCACACAACAAATAATATCCATCAGGATTACACATTGAAAAACTCAATGATCCAACTACACATGGCAGCAACGATGATGCAACTGTTGGTAACAGCAACTATGTGACCATCCCTCCCAATGACTGAGTCAGCAGTAGTACCCGAGAGTAACGTTACACTAGTTGGTCACACTCTCAGCTTGCTGAGAGAATAACCCAAAAGGGGGAAATTGTTAAAATAAAATAAAATAGCAGACTTAAAAACCTTCCAAGCAGACAAAACCATTTAAGCCACATAAGCAAAAACTAAATCTAGCGTATTTCTTGGACATAAGTGAAACTCATCTTAAATTATTTCTTGTAAATTTATTCCTCTGACAATCATAAAAGAAACTTAAGTCAACTCCCTAAAATGGCATAAGATAATCACTTTTAACCAATCCTCTGCTGTTTTGAAATCTTCACTGTAATAACTAATTGTTGTAAAGGTTAGACAACTTCTTCATCTTCACTTTATAAACCATCCTATAATGCCATGCCTTCTGAGTTTCATTACACTATTGGTTTGAAGATTCCCAGTTTGCAAACTGTTCTTATGTGCACACTTACCAAATACTATTTTACCAATCTGGCTTTAATTTTTACTGTTTTTGGATTTTTGACAATAGTTATGTTACAGCACATTTTGCTTGAATGTTCTCTGACCATAAGCTAAATTAAAAGTCCTTTTTTCCATTTAGATGAAATTAAATTGCTTTTGAGTTTTTCTACTAGGACCAGCCAGTCTCTTGACAGTTTTTCTCAATTTCTGATATGATAAATGATATTTATGAGAAGAATCAGATGAAGTATAAGTAAGCTTAATAAACAGGAAAACAAAAAGAGAAGGAAAAGAAAATGACAAGGAGACAAAAAAAATTTTTTTAAGTGAAGAGGAATAAAGAAGAAGTAATGTAAAGGTAGCATTCCAAGCACATGGATCATTAGGAACAACTTACAAAAAACCCTTTTCTTGCCTCTCCCAGCATGATGTTGTACACAGATGGGCATTTGGAAGCTGATCAGTGGAAACTCCATTTTTGCTAGCTCTTTCTATGGCCCAGGTAAATGTGATGTGGTCCCTGGCTGCTTGATAACATTTGTAGTGCAGGGTACACTCCTACAGAGAGCTCTGATGGGATCTTTCTCTTCTTGAGGTGCTCATGAGCCAGAGGAGAGAAAAAATTGTGAACACGTCTCTGCTGTTTGGGAACCTGAATGTAATCATTTCCTTATTCATTCCCTTATTCATAATTGTTCATTCATTTAAGGAAGTGTTTATTGAAAACTAAAGACAAGGTGCTAAACACTAAGGAAATAAAAGAAAAATTATAGACAGGATTTTGCCTAAGTACTTCCATATTAAATACCTTCTCTGAGTGTTCCACGGGAGCTTCACCCTCAACAAATACAAAACTAAACTCAGCATGCTCTTGGCAACCTACAAAAAACAGAAACAAGTTTAAGAAGCAAGGAGTTTATTTGGGATCAAAGAAGTGCAATTCAGGGAGCACATATTCATGTAGAAACCCAAATAGCATCTCAATTACAGGAGAAGGGTTTCAGGTTT